>NW_015655573.1:74467-76185 GCF_001515625.1 Sinocyclocheilus rhinocerous | reverse complement strand
CTTAAGCACAGGTCTCCAGAGGATGGTGTTCATGGAAAACCCCCGTTTAATGGCACGAGGAGCCCTTTCAGCTCAAACACCTCACCGCATGGAGCCTTTAGTAGCCTTCAGCGGGTCACTGAATTGCGATTAGCCCAGGGCTGCCTGGAAAAGCTGGAGCCTCTGGGCAGAACCGAGAGTATTTAAATCTGCTCTTAAAGGGGAAGTGAGTCATTTTCTCCTGTCCCAGTTTAATCAGGGATTCTGTGGGTCGTAAAAAGCCTTATTCCAAAAATTAACGCCTTAGAATTGGAGCAGAAAGTCTGAAATTTATAAAGTCATGACATTAAGTGTTGTATGTACTGCAAAAAAATCGTATACCTTTCTGAGGGTTTTTGTCTTGTTTTGCAATGCAAATATCTTAACACCATTAAATCAAGAAACATTTACTTGAGATGCAAAATTAAGATATGGACTGGAGTCTTGTTATTTTGAGAAATTGAACAAAAATAAGTAAGTTTTGTGCTTAAATATGTCAATGGGGCATAAAAACTAGGTTTCTCTTTTAATTACATTGATTGGCAGATATTTGTCCTTTTTAAATCATAAATTCACTTCATTTTGATACATTTCTAAGAAAACACACCTTTTTTATCATTTGTAATTTTTGCATCTATTTTGATTTAAGTTTAGACATTTGCAGTGAAAAACAAGACAAATAGTGGGGAAAAACATCAGTTTTGTGCTGAAGCTACAGTAAATGTTATTTACATACTCTAGTTTCTTTTTTGTAAAATGAATTAAAAATTAATGGAGATCTGATGGAAGTTGTATTTTCAAACTTTGAAGTGTTGCTAATAAAACTCATTGTGGCACGTGCATTTAGAGAACATACTGATGTATTGTGTTCCCTCCAATTTATTACTTGAATGTTCTTTACTTGGTCTTAAAAAGATTCTTTACTTGACTTGTGCACAGACAAATCAAGCACGTACTAAAACAAGTTATGTTCATTAAAATATTTAGAATTTTTGTTCTTGTTTAGAGTTCTTGTTCATTTTCTTCTTGTGATTTTCAAATTTGTAAAATTTGCCAGTTATTCAGTGCATGTCTCACCAGTGCGCTTGCAAGTCAGCTACAATCTAGGATGTTTTGTGGCAGACTTTGAATATGAAAAACGCTACTTTTGTCTTAAAGTGTGCATTAGGCTTTAGCCATTCATACTGTAGGTTGACATGCATGAGTGTAAACACTGGCTCTCTAGTGCTTCAGAAATATTGCTCTGCTTGTTTGAGTGTCGGGTACAGAAATAATAACATTCAACCCATTTTACTTCAGTAATGTGACGTATTTTGGCGTGTAACAGGATATTTAATGAGAAAAAACATGTAGTGAAGGGATGGACCTTTTTCACAGACTGTTCACAGACGTTTCCACAGTTATTAACATTGTAAATCTAGCAAAGTTACCTATATGGCTAATGAATTGGAAGTCTTGCACGTTCAGAGAAAATAGCTTACTTTGGGCTGCAAAATAAAGTGGATGGAAGTTTGCATCTGCTTCTGGGAACCAAGGAAATGCAGTGAATGTACAGTATTGCCAGTCAAAAATGTCAAATTTTTTTAGTTACAATGAAATGAATGTACTATATTTTAGTTGAATATTTTTTAATTAATATAAAAATATTAAATTTAATATCAAAAACATATATTTGTATTTAATATATTTAAAATTTTGAC
>NW_015655573.1:63993-74453 GCF_001515625.1 Sinocyclocheilus rhinocerous | reverse complement strand
AGATGTGTATATATATATATATATATATATATATATAGTTTTACTCTAAAACGCAAGAAAATCAAATGCATCAGGCTAAACAAGTTGTGTTCCAAATTTCAGGTTGATATCGCAAAAAAGTAAGATTTTGTTTGGGAGTCGTACCCAATGTTACCACTAGATGAAATTAATTTCCCATTCATTTTCAGTGTGCTCATTTTTGACCATGACTATTTTTTCAGGACCATTTAACCTTTTCAAATCATTTCCATTATTTTATTATTTTTTACTTTTTTTTTGTTCCCATAGCAATTGCCAAAACCTTTACCAAGTTTCATGTGATTCTAATAAACTAAAACGTAAACATATTTTGGTCAAAAATGACCAAAAAACATTAAGAAAAAAAAAGGTCTAATTTGGTTCCACATTTACTTAAAAGAGAACTGCATTTGTTGCTTTCATCACATCTTTTCTCCGGTTGATTAAATGCAGGGTCCTCCCCCTGTTGTTGTTCCTCCCCAGAAAGTAGAAAAACTGTGGCATTTTTAGTGGCCTGAGAATTTAAGATGTTTCTGTTTCTTTTGTGATGGAGGAAAGGATAACGTATTAGATTTCTGGAGGAGAAGAAAGGGTGTGCATGGAGCTATTTGAGGGATGACGCAAATGGAGATCCATAGAGACCAGGAGTATGTTTCTGTGCCATGGGCTTTTTTTGTTTTTTAAGGGGGTCCTTTTCCCATGCAGCCCACTGGAGATAAGAGGCTAGTAGGTGGGACTTTTCTGTCCGCCAGGGTTGATAATAAACCTCTTAAAGCAATGAGATCTGAAAAATGCCAAGCGCTTGAGCTCACTTAAAGCAGACGATGTGGCCTGAAGGTAATGGTTTCCTGTCTGAAGTGGGCCGTGTGCCGTCCCTTGTGGTTCTGCCCTGACCTGCAGTAGCCGGGCTGAGAGATTTTAAATCGACACTAGAGCACTCGGCACGCTGAGGGTTGTTTTCCTTGCTGCAGGCCCGCGTCTACGCTTCTTTGCTCCCTCTCGCTCTAATTGGTCTCGTCTGCGCCGCTGCAGCAGACAGAGGGATCTTTGACGTCGACGCACTGTATTTTGCTTGTAAGAGGCCTCGCGTCCAGCCGGACCGTGCCAGGCCTGGAATGTGTAGCCTCAGCTGTCTTGCCTGGGCAGACGGCTGCCAAAAACCTCATCCATTTTAAAAATGCTAGCAGTTTGACTCTTTCCAAACAAGCTAGGAAGAACTGCACTGATTCTCCCCGCTTCGATCTGAACCAGGTGCGCAGCTGGCGCAAACGGAGCGAGCGAAAAATACCAAATGACATTAACTGTTCTACATATGTCAATCCAAATGAACTGCAGGCCGGACACATGCCAGAAACCTCAAGCTGCTGTAAAAGTGTGTCATGAGAATACAAGCTGTTCAAAGGCTTCTGGAAATGTAGTGTTTTTGACTAAGTCGCTTATTACAGCATATGAGATGCCAAGAAGTGAGGACTATGGTCTGTACAATGGCTGGGCGATGCACATTGAGTATTCACAATATATTTCTAATGGTGTTGTTGGTGATTATAAATTTAAGCAATGTTGTGATGTACAATTTAAACATACAAAAATGGCAGTACAGTTTGAGTCATTTCTGTCAATCAGCTGAATCATACTTTGAATCAAACTCTGTTTCAGTTAATTGATTAAATGATTGATTAAATGACATTAAGGTTTTATTTTTTATGTATAAACATGTTCTCATAAAACAAAAAATAGATAATTATTTACTGCTATTATTTACTATGTATTTTTGCTGGTGTGCATAAATGAAAATGTTTATTTTTTGTTTTATGGTTATCTTTAGTTACTCTTTTTTTTAACTAATTAAACATTACTAGTCCAGTTTACTAATGAAAGATTTTGCATATTATTATTTATTGCTATTATTTACTATGCATTATTTTACTGATGTGTATAAATGAAAATTATTAAATTAAATATTTTATTTTGCAGTTATTTTTAGCTACTTTTTTTTTTTTTACCAATTAAACATTTCTAATCCAGTTGACTAATTAAAGATTTTACATCTATTTGACAATTAAAAAAAATTAACCATTTCAAAGAAAATGCATAAATATTTGGCAAATATAAATTGAATCACCCAAAGGCTGAAAAAAAAGATTCATACATTTTTATTTCTATCTCCCAGCCATAGTGTTCTCTGTGGGTGTGTGTTTGTCACATGTATTTGAGCTGCTGAGAGGTGGCGTGTTATTTTAACCTGGGCTGGCCGGGCCCCAGCGCACCTCTCTCCAGGAGCTCCCCCACTGCTGCCCAGATGAGCGGCCGCCTCAGACAAGGCCTGTCTTGTTAACTCACTCAGTGGCGTGTTTTAGTTTCGAAAATATGGATGGCAGATGGTGTAGTGATGGGGGAAGTTTCATAGCTGAGCCAGTCGTCGACAGAAACGGAGTCTGTACATCTGTCTGTTTGTCAGACCGTCTCTCTCACTCGTTCTTGCGTTAGGGTTTATGGATTTGAGGGACGGTTTGCCTTTTTCTAAGTATATTTGAATTAGTGGGAAGCAAAGTTACTCTGGACAGTTTATAGAACATTTGCTCAAAAAGATACACAGAAGTCAACAAACAAAATAGTGTTGAACAATATTGATAATTGACATTTTCCCGAAACTTCTGGATTCATTGTAATTAGGGCTGTCAATTTAATTTCAACTAGTGCAATTAATTTAACTTTATTTTTATTTTTAAATATTTTATTTATATTGTATATTTTATGTTAATGTTTATTTATAAATTATATATAAAACACACACACACACACACATTGGACAAAAAAAAAAAATTGGACCAAAAATTATTCAGACACTTTGACCTGACCATGTTTTGCTTAAGTGTTATCTGACATTATCAAGATGAATTTGTTCTGTCACTGTTTAACTCTGAGTTCTTATCATATTTTATTACCATTTTCTAAACTATAGCGAATAAACTGTGAAAATGTGTGAAATGTTGAAGGTGTCTGAATAAATTTTGGTTTGACTGTATATATATTTCAGTCATGACAGCTCTCGGAAATAGTTTGTAAAACATTTTATTAATGTAAATGGAGATGTACATAGGTTTGGTATTGGCGGACTAGATCTGCTACGCTGCTGCTGCAGAGCAAGTATGACTTGCTTCTGCAAAAGAACATAAATAAAGACATGCTGCTGCAAGAAGAGAGAGAGGTAGATCCCCCAAGCAGATCTAGGCAGGTGGTGCTGGGGAGGTGGAGAGCTCTCATAGCGCGCAGTGACTGTGCACAGGTTTGCAGGAGACAAGGTTATATAGAGGAACTAGTAATGAATGCGTGAAGCCGATTGGTTGGAGAAGATACAATTGAATGAACCAATCTGGACGCTAAATATATATTTAAAATTAAATTATAATATATGATATATATTTAATTATAATTCCTTTAACAGCCCTAATTTTAAAGTACTTTCTGTGCAAATTATTCTTAAAAACTTAATTATAGAAATTGTCACATTGAATTTAATGCAATTAATTTTGTAGTGGTTTTAAAGACTATTTTCATTCTTCATTCTTCTTATGTTTTATGAATGTGGTCCATACAATAAACAATCATTTACTAAGAAACGAGAGAGTAGCACATTGAATTAAACATCAAATTTTTAAGTAAAAAGATTGAAATAGTATTTTTTGTAAAACATGCTACAATAATCTGCTTTGATTTACAAAATCATTTTTACAGTGTAGTTTTTACATAGTTTTTAACAATTTTCCATCTCCTCTCTATAAATAAAATGTATGACATATGGTTATGTCTGATTAATGTTTAGCTTCTAAATGTTCAGTAGCGTCAGATAGCATGAACCAGATGATAACAATCCTGTCCATGTTTGTGAGTCTCTGAGACAGCCGTGTGAATTTACCTCATTAATAGTGACTAATATCTTTATCTCAACACTTGAGTTCCTGTTATCTCGGCAAACTCTGCATTCGAACCCCCTACGTATCCTGAGGGGACTCCTGACGCAAAAGCATTTTGTGAGGCTTTGATAACAGCTGGCGTTTCATTTTACCACCGGCTTCTCAGAGGAAACAATGAAACGGCAGCTGGAAGATTTTAACTGCAGCCAAGAAACACAAAGTTGCTTAGTTGACATGCTGCTGCAGCTAGCACCTTAGCTGCCAACGGCAATTTTGATGGTTCTGTCTGCGTGTGTGTTTTGCCTATCAGATAATTGCATACGCAATTGTGACCGTTACAGCTGGAAGTGTTTTTGGACGCTCGTTAGCCGGGTTAAACGTGTGACTCGCCTAATAATGTGAAGCCGCGCAGTCACAGGTCCACCGTCAGAGCTCGCGTGAGAAATCGGCCCCTGCTTTGCGTCAGGAGTTGACAGGTACCGTGAGAACTGCTGCTGACTTATGCCCACTGCTGCTAGATCTGTTGATCAGTTAGGGAAAATACAGTAAGGAAAGTTCATGTTTTTTCTAAATACATGTAATGGATCTAATTTGAACAATTCATCTGTGTGTTTTGACCAATAAGTGGGTCTTCTCCAATAATTAAGTCTGCTTAAGCCCCGCCCCTCTACTTTTGAGTGCCACACCCACATCTCAGCATCTAATCAACAGTTGCTACATAGAACCAAGTCCCGCCCTTCTTTTTTTTCCTTTTTTGATAATCTGTTACACTCCAATCACAATACAGAAGAAAAGATCTGTCGCTACTTCCGTTTCATTGTGGCATTAAAACTTACCAAGCTACAAGCAAATCCTAAAGTAAAGTACAGACAGCATTGAAGCATTACACAAAGAAATAGCATTGTAGCATGAAGTAGCTTTTAAACCACGCCCCTCCACTTTTGAGTGCCACGCCCACATCTTAACATCCAATCAAAAACCGTTAAGCAGAGCCAAGTCCCACCCTACATTTTTTCCATAATTCGCTATTGATAACATGCAGTCGAATTTAAGCTCCGCCCCTTCCCTTTTGAGTGCCATGCCCATATCTCAACAACCGATCAACCGCTGCATAGAACAAAGTCCTGCCCTATGTTTTTTTGATAATCCTTTACAGTAAGATGTCCATCACAGTATAGAAGAACAAATCTGTCGCTGCTTCCATTTCATTGTGACGTTAAAACTTCCTAAGCTACAGACAAGTAGCTACATTACAAAAAATAACTAATTGCATTTTAAAGGGGTAATTTTTTGTGAATATATAACTATCAAATAATATAAATTATTTCTGCATTCATAACATTAATCTGGCACAAAAACTGCCAATAGTACCCAATAATAATGAGTACTAGAATCACAGAAAGTTCACAAATATGAAGGTTTAGCTTCTGTAGCAGTATTGTATTGAAAGCAGGCTGTTTAAACTTTAAATGTTAAAAATTATGTCGTATTTTCAGGGACAAATTTAGCGTTAGCTTTTTGTGGCTTCTTTAACCCAGTTTTGCTTATACTAAGTGATGTTTTGGTATACATTGAAAGACCATTGTACAAATTATTCTGTTTGTTTAACATTTCTCCCAAGGCTTGTTTCTGCTTGACATTTAACAGATAGTAAAGATACATCTACTAAACACTGAAGATATTGTAGCAGAAACAATGACTACATTGTTTTTATTTTCAACAAGTGCCATGCTTTAAAATGTTAAGCACACTTAGCGGTTGTTTATGTGTGTGCGTGTGCAGATATGCGCCGTTGTAATGCGCAGAATTGTTTCACAGACTCACATGGATAAAGCTATTTATGTGTTTGCTTAGTTCGCTGTCATGCTGCTTTAACAATTTCATTGGAGGCGATTAAAAAAATTATAGGGATTTTTATGCCCCATCTCTTCCTGTTCTTCTCACTGGGAGGGAGAAAAGGAAAAAAGAGAGAGAGTGAAGATAGTGGAAAAGAGGGCATGCAGGGGATCTGTACGTCCTTCACAGATGTGATCCATCTGTACAGGACCTGAAAGAAACACTCCTCCATCTCCTTAAGCATTGAGAATTGGGAGTTTCTAGCCAAGATCTGTCCAAAAATGTTAGTTTGCACTGTAAAACCATTGAGAATACTCACTTATTGGAAATGTAGACGTTTTAATTCACTGATTGGACCAGCCAATGTGCTGCTAATGTACCATGGTATTTTCATGGTACTCCAGGGTAGATCAAACTACCATGGTACCAAAATGTGGTAATACCATAGTACTTTTAAGTCTTTTAATTAGAATGTGTGCAGTACAGTATGTGAATTGGTCAACATTGTCTCATTGGAAAAATGTGCATCTTTCTAAATTTTTTTCTTTTGCAAAAAACAAAAAAGTACTAATACATATATTTAACTGCAGTTTCCAGCTGAAATAAACAATAGTGCCAATAAAACACCAACAACTTTATTCCATTTCATCCATACAAATTATGATTTCAGGTAAGATTATCGATTTAATAAAGACTTATTTTCACGCAGTTCCATGCACAGTACTATGTTATGACCTCAAAACAGTTTTGCCGTAGTGTATGATTTGTAAACAAATGCATTTTGATGTTTGCATAATATAATTAGCTCTGTATTAATGGATTTTCTGACATAGTAAACTTGCTCAGTAGCGCACCTGGTACAGCATTGCACTCGTGATACTGAGTGATCAGGTTCGAGTCTATGAAGCATGAGTCATGATAAAAGAGCTCAATGACTTGTAGAAGCAAGATAAAATGGCATGGTTGCTTCAGCAAATGCGTTTTTATTTCACATTTGCTTTTGTTAACACTATCAGTTAGGTTTAGTGTAGGTGGTGTCTTATTTTCAAATGCGCATTAACTCACTGGACATTTGTTTCCAAACTGCTGCGATACATACAACAACCAATGTAATAAATCATTGCCAGATTCAAGTTGATCTGTTTTGGATAAAACTGAACATGCTTCTAGTGCCACTCACTGGACCACTGCCACTCACTTTAAAAGTGTTGCAAACATACAGCAACCACCATAATAATTGCCAGATTCACAATCAGCTGTTTTGAAAGTGTCGTGAAACTTGCAAAAAGCAATGTAAAGTTGTTTTGAAGTGTCGTTTTTCCAATTATGTTTGAGTTGGAATTGGACAAAGCATTTGTGTGTAATTTGAAGTGACGCATGTGTTGGTGTGTTAATGGCATGTGTGTGTGTTTGTGCGCGTGTGTGTGTGTGTGTGTGTGAATCCTCAAGTAACGTGAAGCTTTGCTTAAACAAAGTGTGATCTGAAGCTGTGTGAGACGGTGTGCTGCACCCGATGGAAGTGACCCCAAGCGGAAAGAGCCTCCTTGCTTTCCCTCAACCAGCATCAGAGGTCCTAATGTGTGTGATGCCTACAGAGACGTGAATGTCCACTTTAGTCATTCACATGATATCTGGAGAGGTCATCCTGATCCTGAAGGCCAGAGGTGTACTAGTCTTGTGTTTTCAGCAGTAGCGGCTCCTGACAGTAAATTTAGGTGAGGCAGATTCTGGGTCGTAGCACTAATATATGAAAAACCTTTTGTAAACTTTATATTCTAATCTCTGAACACATGCGGACAAAATTTTTGTCCTTGCATTATCCTGTGGGTGTCGCGCTAATGTTGATTGACAGGCTCAGAGAACACGCATAAAATGCTGTATTATAATTGCCTTAATATAGCATTTATCACCTCCAAATGTTGATTTTAGAATGTTACAACTTGTGGAGCAATTCGGGTGAGGAAAGACGATCATATGTCTATTCTCAGAATAATAATAAAACAAACACAATATAACCATATAAAGACTATTCTTGTGAGCACATTTAAACTAAGGGATTTATACTTTGTTAATTTGATCCACTACTCCACATAGAAAAAAAAACAGACATGCCAATTAGTTACTGACCTGATGCAGACACATAGCTGAAGCGGATTGATATCGTCTTGGTGGAGCGAGGTTCACGTAAGGTAACTTGAAAATAAGCGGAAACTCAAAACTGCCCCAATGGCTCTCAATTAGAGCGTGCTGCAGTTCCCCTTTTCACCACAGATTGCAGTTGCAAAATTGTGGGGCGCTGTTGAGCTCGGGAGGTCTCAGGCACCATCTGCCCTGCTTAGTATCATACATGCCTGCTAAAGCCATGCGTGGGATTTTAATATATACTGCTTACTTTAAGACTTAATAGTATCGAAAATCTGAAAAATATTTGTTGCAGAATACTGAACACATTTACAATTTATTATGGTTTCAGTTTATGTAGAGGTCTATGTTGTGGATGAATATTTTGGTGGGGCTCTGCCCCACTTGCCCATATAGACAAGCCGCGCCTGGTTTTCAGGTACTTTGACAAAAGTGGGTCCGGATATTTGATCTCATAGTAACCACTGTGCACCACTTACACCACTGTTCAAAATTTGTGGGTCAATAAGTATATGTATTTAAAGAAATTAATACTTTTATTCAGCTATAATGCATTAAATTTATCAAAAGTGGCAGTCAAGACATTTTACAATCTAAAGATTTCTGTTTCAAATAAATGCTGTACTTTGTAACTTTCTATTCAACAAACAATCCTGAAAGACTGGAGTAATGGCTGCTAAAAATTCAGCGTTGCATTACAGGAATAAATTATATTTCAAAATATATTCACATAGAAAACAGGTATTTTAAATGGTAATACTATTTCACAATATTTCATTTTTTCCTACATTTTTTATCATATAAATGCAGCCTTGGCGAGCAGAAGAGTATATTTTTTAAAATGTTAAAACATCTAATTGACCTGAAACTTTTCATTAGTAATTCACCCTTTAATCATTTTGTTCGATTTGTTTGATCACATCATGACTCGCCTCATTCTACTGTGCATAACATCCTCAGTTCAGCGTTATGTAACATTAAAGACAGACTAGATGTGGAGAGCGAGCGAGTAAATGGCGTCCCATTCGCGATGCCCGCCTGGCACTCATATGACAGCTGGCACCTCGACTGTGGCAGCAGTGGAAAGGACCTCTGCTGCCGTCCTGCTCTTATGTCTCGCCGTTACGTAACGAGACGCTACGGCAGAGAGGGAGGTTGATCTACTGGATGAGGGACAGTTCTGTGAGATTGATTGACTGATTAAATGCTAAAGTCATTCATACCAACAGAGACATTGTCCTCATCTGTCCTGCATCAAACCACCCAAAAACCCATCCTGACCCAAGCCCCCGTTTTAATCATGTGTTTTTATATAACGCTGGCCGTTGCATTGGTTTTCATCATTTTTAATGACATTTCAGATTTTTATTTTATCTTCAGAGTTTTATGTGATCAATTTATTGTATGAATGAATATATGATCCATTTGAATCCAAAGAAATTTCAAATCAAATGATGCATTGCTAGTTAGAGCGATTGTTTAATATAGTCACAGCGACCCTCTTTTTATCTTCAGACGGAAACAAATACAAGCTTTATTTGATCTTTCCTCTTATCAGATTGCTAATGTTATACTACCATTCAAAAGATTGTGGTCAGTAAGATTAATTAAAAAAAGAAGGATGGATTAACTTGATCAAAAGGGACAGTAAAGACATTTATAATGTTACAAAAGATTTCTATTTCAAACATGCTGTTCTTTTGAACTTTCTATTCATCAAAGAATCCTGAAAAAAAATGTTTTCTACAAAATATGAAGCAGCACAACTTTTTTCAAAAGTGATGATAATGCTGCTCAAGAAATGTTTAGATTTAGTTTAGATGTTTTGATAATAATGCTGCTCAGCATATTAGAATTATTTCTGAAGGATCATGTGACACTAAAGACTGAAGTAATGATGCTGAAAATTCAGTTTTACATCACAGAAATAAATTACATTTTAAAATGTATTCAAATAGAATACAGTTATTTTAAATTATAATAATATTTTACAATTTTTACGTATTTTTGATCAAATGAATGCAGCCTCTGTGAGCATAAGAGACTTCTTTCAAAACATTAAAAAATCTTATTGACCCAAACTTTTGAATGGTAGTCTATATCAGTGGTTCCCAACCTTTTTTTCATGGGGCCCCCCTATGTACACATATGACAATTTGAGCCCCTCCCCAATATATACTGTATATATATATATTTATGTGTGTGTGCAATAATAATATTTTTTTTGTTATAATATTATATTATTTCTATGTCTCCATACCATGGGAAAAATGCAACTATATGGTTTCTGTGGTATTTGTATGAAAAACAGTAGTCTAAATACATTTAGTATAAATGCACAAATGCTATAGCTTAATCAAAAAATACTATAATTATATTCCATTACTCCTTTAATATGTTTAATACATGTCTACATTAGGGCTGCACAATAAATCGCATGCGATATTTAACGCGCATCTTATCAGTAAAGCCGGTTCTGTAATCAGCGGTAAATCTCCATCACGTGCGTGCTTTCACATTGAGCAGCATTAACTACACAGAGCCGTTGTT
>NW_015655573.1:62173-63720 GCF_001515625.1 Sinocyclocheilus rhinocerous | reverse complement strand
GTCAACAACGGCTCTGTGTAGTTAATGCTGCTCAATGTGAAAGCACGCAGGTGATGGAGATTTACCGCTGATTACAGAACCGGATTTCTGACAAGATGCGCGTTAAATATCGCATGCGATTTATCGTGCAGCCCTAGTCTACATTAATAATATAATAACATTCGATATGAATATCCCACATTTCTGCCACAATACCATGGTGCCGTTAGTGTTACTAGAGTAAATCCATGGTAAATGATGGTGATTTGTAGATTGAAAAGCCTCATGACTGTATCGTTTGTCAGCGCTGTTTCATCCAGCTCTAAACTAGTTTAAATCATTTGTGTTCTTTGCTGAATTCAAGCACTTCACACCGGATCTGTTCCGGTTCTGTTTCGTTCCGCTTTTGCCGCATAAACATTATATCGAACATTTATCAAACTCTTGTTATTGTTTTATCGAGGAAAATTATATCACGATAATTATCGTTACCATTTTATCGCCCAGCCCTACCTCAACGCATATCCGCTCCTGTGCCCCCCAGGTTGGGAACCACTGGTCTATATCACCTCCGATGTGTTTTTTATATTCTAATAAACCATAGTTTCTGCACAAAGACTATAGTTACTAGCTATTCTTACTTATTTTTGCCACCAAAAAAAGAGAAATTAAACAAAATGACTGGAAGATTCTGAAAGCTTCTTACATTATCTATTAAGTTAAACAATACTATTAATAATGCTCATATTTTTGGTTTGTATTAAACTTTGTCATGTAACTCGTCCTGCACCGTTTGTGCTCCAGACATGAATGATTCCTCAAATCACTTCCATTGGTTTCACTCTCAGTCGCTCTCCATCTATTCCGTTATGCATCTCGTGTCGTCCTCAGAGGGCTAAACCCGGCTGTCTCTCGACCCCCAACCCGTGAAGCAGCACATCTGACATTTCAAACAAACCAGGCAGGCCAAGCGGCAGACGGCTTCGTCAAATAAACAGAACAGATCCTGCTCGCGCTGGTTTGCGGGCTGAGCTGGAAAGCTTCTCTCAGGGTTTGTGCTGTTGATGAACAGATGTGTCCAGGTGTTCTAACTCTCCGGTTCGCGCTAATGGCTGTCACGAGAATTTGTGCAACCGTTGTGCCTGATCACAAGGGCTAATGAACTTGCCTCTGGTGTGTGTGCCTGTAAACAGTGCGTTTGAAGAGGATAGTTCAAAATAGCATACTGTTCTTTCTATTTCTGCACTATAAAGTATGTATAATAATTTTCTGTATGCATAGTGTTTTATGACCTACATTTACTTAAATCTTACAGTACAGTGTGTTCAACGACCTTTTGTTTCCATGTGACTATGATCTGAACCATGATATTTTACCATTGATTTCATTTATTATAAAATTATTTTATATTTATTTGCTTGTTAATTCGCTGAATTAAGCATGCACTGACTTCCGTAAAGTGGACATTTCTGTAGCGAATATGAAATTTTTTAGTTACACTGTTCTTTACAGTATTTAATTGGCTTTGTGTGTGTGTGTGTGTGTGTGTGTGTGTGTGTGTGTGTGTG
>NW_015655573.1:35231-52692 GCF_001515625.1 Sinocyclocheilus rhinocerous | reverse complement strand
AACCCGGCTGACCCGGCTGTCTCTCGACCCCCAACCCGTGAAGCAGCACATCTGACATTTCAAACAAACCAAGCGGCAGAGCTGAGCTGGAAAGCTTCTCTCAGGGTTTGTGCTGTTGATGAACAGATGTGTCCAGGTGTTCTAACTCTCCGGTTCGCGCTAATGGCTGTCACGAGAATTTGTGCAACCGTTGTGCCTGATCACAAGGGCTAATGAACTTGCCTCTGGTGTGTGTGCCTGTAAACAGTGCGTTTGAAGAGGATAGTTCAAAATAGCATACTGTTCTTTCTATTTCTGCACTATAAAGTATGTATAATAATTTTCTGTATGCATAGTGTTTTATGACCTACATTTACTTAAATCTTACAGTACAGTGTGTTCAACGACCTTTTGTTTCCATGTGACTATGATCTGAACCATGATATTTTACCATTGATTTCATTTATTATATATTTATTTTATATTTATTTGCTTGTTAATTCGCTGAATTAAGCATGCACTGACTTCCGTAAAGTGGACATTTCTGTAGCGAATATGAAATTTTTTAGTTACACTGTTCTTTTCAGTATTTAATTGGCTGTGTGTGTGTGTGTGTGTGTGTGTGTGTGTGTGTGTGTGTGGAAAAAAAATTATTAAACGCATATAATATATGTATTAAACCTCATCACAAGCTATGGAGCTTAATTTCAAGGCTCTTTCCAAGTAGCCTAGTTAGTAAATGAGTCTGAATCAAAATGATCCGCTAAAAATCCTTAGTAACCACAAACATCTAGAAAGGTCGTGGAAAAATCATGGAAATGAATTTTTTCAAATGTGGGAACACTGCATATGGCGTAGTGTTTCTCATACTAGTTTTAAAAAGTAGTAAACAGAATACAATTAAAAGTGCTTTTTAAATTAATTAGTTTTAGTTTTATCTATGTTCTGAAGTTTTTTTTTTAAGAGAGGTTTGTTAGATATAATTTTTCAAATTGTATACAGCATTTTATTGCTAAAAACATGATGAACTTTTTTTTTCCTGGCTGTTGACATTGATTTATGGAGCGATAAAAGAGATCCAAAATTTCTTTTGTAAAAACGTTTAATTCTAATATTGCAACAAAACCAAACAATTTTGAATCTGGCTTTATCCAATGTTCCAGTTTCTGTTCTGGAAATGTATGCAAAGTAATGCATATTTAGTGAGATAATGCCTCATTTGCATATTTAAGAAACATATCTTGTAATACGAGACATGTTTGCAATTCTTAATGCAATCAATCAGCAGGGCAAGTATGGTGATATTTCGTAGTTAAATGTTTTACGCTATTGCCTACCTAAAAGAATAATAAATAGAAAACAGAAATTCAGTATGTGACACAGTAGTCCATTCTGCAGTAAAAATATCTTTCTTACTTTCTTTGTACATTATTTTGATGTTTGTTTTACTCCTTTCTCTCTAATAGAGTAACTGTGTAAAACTTGCATTGGAAAATGGATTTCTCTGGAAGTGTTCATCTGTGTCACAGATGAGAGGGTGCAGTGAGTGTATGACGCTGGTTGGAGCCATTAAAGTGATGTAAACACGCACACACACACACACGCTCACCTCTGAGAGCCCCAGTGGTTCTGTTTGGGAGCGCTGGGATCGTATCATTAGCCGGGCTCTCAGGGTACATAAGGGCCTGTGTTAATGTCAGAATGGGCTGCTGGGCATGATATCCCCATTCACTCTCAGGACTGTCCATTCAGCACTAAGCACTCTCTCTCTCTCTCTCTCTCTCTCTCTCATCCACCACAAAGTCTCTTATTGGATTAGGTTGATGTGGTAAGGAAAGCACCGGGTGCAATTCCCCTTTGTTCTAGGAAATTAACTTTCTTGTGGCTTGTTTGTTGTTCCCATTTTGTGATGCATTTCAATGTGAAAAAAGACTTTGAACGGTGATAACATGTATTGAAAAATCAACAAAAACTCACAGCCGATGTGCATAGGCCACTGTAACCCAAAATCACAAAAATGCCCCAGTCGGTTGCAACAGCTGTTACAACTTAGACTAGCAATAGATTACAATTTATGCACTACTAAATATTTTTTGTTATCATTAAACTTAGTTAAAACATAACTCTACGTATAAACTAAATATTTATGGAAGCCTCTGACAGTGGTGTGGATTACTTGTGGATTATTGTTTTTATCAGCTGTTTGGACTCTCATTCTGACGGCACCCATTCACTGCAGAGGACCCATTGGTGAGCAAGTGATGCAATCCTACATTTCTCCAAATCTGATGAAGAAAAAAAACACAGCTTTACTGAAAAATGACATTACCAAAACATTTGCAGTTTTCAGTTCAGGCAAAGTTGTGGTTTTGCTTCTTTAGTGGGCTTTTTGCATAATTAAACTGTATTGAACATAATACATGCTTTTAAGAAGTAAATAGGACCGATTCTGATTTTATTTTGACTTTAAAAGCAGCCTGCACCGTTCACAGACAGTGTGCATGCTGCGCTTTTGGCATATTTAATATTTTTATTCCTTCATTCTGTTGTTCTGAAACGTGATTTGTGGGAAGTAGGTTAAAATAGGATTTTGTCTTTCAAATCCCCTCGTCTCAGCGTGTGTGAATGATAAGCCCTGACTCATGGCATTCGCATTGGAAATGTTTTGTTGTGAATGAATCACGAGAGATCTCCATCATTACTGTACAGATGCTTTCGTTTATTTTTGTTTTACCTGTGCATTTTTTGTTGAAAAATATCCTATGATCTTCTTTTGTTTTCAATCAGTATCAGTACATGATATTTTTTGATTCATATGGATTTACATGATTGTCTTCTGATTGAATACTCATGTTCAAACCGTGGCCAAAAATGTGACCCCTTGTGAACATAATTCACCCTTTTTTTTCCTCCCCTGAAAGCACATGCGGAGTACAGATGTGTGTACATTGTCAGAGTGATGGCTACAAGAACGCCAGTTGCTCAGAACAAGCCTCACGTGGATCACGCTGCAGTTACGTGGGTTTGTTTTTCCCATGAGAGCCGCACAGAAGCTGCAATCAGGGTTGTGTACTGTAACGGACAGGGAAACATGCTGCTTGTAGCAGCTCCAGCCCAAAACAACACACAACCTCCATTAACCTCCATCGGGTCCGTCCCACACGCGGTCTGTGGTTCTGCCCGCCTCGAGTCCTGGAAATCCGCCTGCTTTCTAGCATCCGTTGGGTTTAGCTCATTTGTTTGCTGCCTTCGGTATAGACGGGCCAAACTGTTCTGCTCCATTAGACTCTAAATACACGCTAAAAACATACCGTAATGTAAGTGTAACTCAGTCATGGCGATTGTTGGGGCAACCCAACGCTGACGTCGGGAACTGGCTGCACTGAACAAAAGAAAACATTGGCGTTAACCTCATATCCACACTAAAGTGAGATCCGATCATATAGAGTACGATATGAACGCCAACATATCTAGTCGTTGTATGCTGGGGAAACTGTAAGAGCCACAGCTGGCTCTCATCATAACCGCGTCTCTGCGTTTGCGTCATAAGTCGATGAGATACTCCCTGCAAAGTCATCTGGAGATCAACTTAAAGGGTATCTATTGTGGCTTTCCTTTAGTGTGTTTGCATGTAAAACATCTGCAGTTACAAAGCAAGTCAAAGGGAGTTCATCTCTCCAGCAGAAAACACTGTTTGTTTGTAGTCCTGCCATTATTTCTGTGATTTAGCTACAGCACAATGTTACATATTTACATAATGCCTGCATTCTGTCTCACTCTCAAATAATGTTAGTTTTACAGTTTTTAGTGTTGTGTCTCATGTAATACATAGTATGAAGCTGTTTTTCCTTCTTTCTTCTATTTTTACCAGTAATTTGATTTGATTTGTTTGTGTCCATCAAGAAAGTAATATAGATATATTTTTTCAAAAGTCTCTTCTGCTCACCGAGGCTGCCTTTATTTGATTAAAAAAATACAGTAAAAACAGTAAAATTCCTATATATTATTACAATTTAAAGTAACTGCTTTCTATTTTAATGTATTTTAAAATGCAATTTATTTCTGTGATCAAAGCTGAATTTTCAGCATCATTACTCCAGTCTTCAGTGTCACATGATCCTTCAGAAATCATTCTAATATGCTGATTTGCTGCTCAAGAAACATTTCTGATTATTATCAATGGTGAAAACAGTTGTGCTGCCCAATATTTTTGTATGATACATCTGTGGTACATTTTATTTTCAGGATTCTTTGAAAATAATAATTGAAAATTCTCAGAATGTTTAAAAGAACAGCATTTATTTGAAATAGAAATCATGTGGATTATAGATGGTGAAAACTGGTGTGTTTTATCCATCTTTTTCCATGAATAATTATAAATCATTCATATCTCACAGCAAGCAAGTTTACATCACTTAGACTCGTCACATGCGTCTTAAATAATCAATATCGTTCTCGAACTCTAAAACTCTATTTCTTTCTTGGTTATGCAAATGTTAAAGAAAGTATTAAAGGGGTCCTATTAAGCTTTTACACTTTTTCGACTTTAGATAGCTTGTGATGTTGCTGTTTGAGCATAAAAAAATCTGGTAATAAAAAAAAAATCTGCATAAAAAATGTGTCAAAGCTCAAAGTTCACTCCAAAGGAAGATAGTCTCTTTATCAGAAATCACTTTTCAAGAACTATAACAAACTCGTTAGGACTACAGCGCTCTTCTTCCAGATACTGTGACGTCACAGTGTCACTCATTAAATAATCCCCACCCACGAAATGCACCAAAAAAGGGGCGGGGTCTAATTGAGCGGCGCTACAAAAGACAAAGAGCTGCTTTAGTAGCGTGTTGTCGCCATGTCAAAGAGATTCTCAGGGTCTGAATCGAGCAATATTGATGCCATCGTTAGTATCTACAGCTGAGCAAATGAAACTTGGCATTTGTGAAACACGCTCTAAACGGTTCACCAATCATAACACACTGGGCCAGCTAACCAATCAAAGCTCATTTCGTGTTTCGGAAGGAGGGGTTTCATCGAAACAGGAACAGAGCATTAGAGACAGACTGGGAAGAGAGGTGCTGCAATAATGTAAAATATGTGGGGGAAAAACAATATTGGAACAAAGCATGAAAACCTTTTCTAGTACACCCCAAAAAAATCAACTCTTCATAAAAACGCATAATAGGACCCTTTTAAGGCTATGTTACATTTAGCAAGCATTATTGGAACATTACTAAAATGTTAGACAACCATCCATCTAAAACGTTTCAGAAAAAACTTTCATGAACAAGCATTATTGGAACATTAATCATATGACCCCTTTAATTCACCTGTGTCCTAGTAATTTCCCTCGTTTAGTCTTGTGCATATATAGTGGTGTCTGTTCTTGATCTCCTTTGTCCGGTATTGAATGTTTGTCTTGTGCTACGTGTGTGCCTGCCTGCCCTGTGTTACCCGGGTTTCCCCTACCCTAAGGAGTAAACTGTGTTTTTGTGAATTATCCTGTGTCTCCATGTCCTTTGCTCCACGCTCCTCACAGTAGCGCAGTCCTGACAGAATACCGGACCTAAAACAAAAGTATATGTGCGTGTTCCCCCTCGTTTTTTTGTGTGTGTGTTTGAAGTTTTTTTTTTTTTGTTCTGTTTTTTCCATGGACCGCCCTGAATTCCTCCTCCTCCTGCTGGAGCAGGGGGAAAGATCTCTCGAGGGTCATACAAGACTGTTCCTGGAGGTAGCTCATTACACCAGTTACCCGGACGACGTGCTCTGCGCATTCTACAACGTCGGCCTAAAACTTGCGTGCAGAGTACCGTCGTCCGAAGATGGCCCTAAGGAGAATTTCGCCACCTTCGTGGAGTGGATACTGGCTAGAAACGGATCTCTTTTCACCGTCGGGCTCGAGGATGATCTTGCCAGTACCACTCCAGACCCAGAGCCCAGCCCACCATCTCCTCGTGCAGAGCCAAAACCCGAGCCCACCGAGGACGGAGAGCCAGTTCCCTCCACGATCGACAAGCCAGCGCAGTACCGAGCGACTGAGCGGAGGATTACCCCAGAGGCAGAGCCTAACCTGTCAGACCAGGTGCGAGAGTCGGCGTCTGTGCCCACCCCGAGGGAGAAAGCCGTGGACGGTGAGAGTGCGGAGAGGAGCTCCGCCCACTGCACCGTGGCTGAGGGTGAGCTGAATGTGCTTCTGGGGCTGCTGGATTTTGAGGGGGACCTAATTGACTGGGAAGCAGATCTGGAGGCCGACTTGCCCCTTCTCCTCTCTACTTCGTCTCCGCTGGTCCCGTCCAGCCCTCCTTCGTCTCCTGTCCTAATGTCCAGCCCAGGTTGGGCTCCCGTTTCCCAGTCCAGCCGAGAGAGAGACTCTGTCCCCAAGTCCAGTCAGGAGTGGGCTTTGATCCCGGAGGGCAGCCCTGAGAGCCCGGAGGCTCACGAATGCCGACCCACCCACCCGCTCCTGCCTCCTCCACCGCTGTTGTCTGGCAACCCCTCTGCTCGTCCTCAGCCCACCATCAGTACAGTGCGAGCCCCACGGGTCTGCCAGTCTCCATCGTCACCGGGGCTAGAGCATCCCTCACCTCCGCCTCCAGCCTCCTAGGCCCGGACTCCGCCTCGGCCCTTAGACCCAGCGGCTCCACCTCTGCTCCTAGCTCCCTCACCTCCACCATCGCCCGTCCATCCACCGGCTCCACCGGGCTCCCTCGTTCCTCCAGCTCCGCCTTGGTCCGGCGTCGACCTGCTATCGCCTCAGGACTCCACTCCTCCGGCTGCACCTTGTCGCTCTGTCCCACCGGCTCCATTGGGCTCCTCCCTCCCTCCGGCTCCACTTTGGTCCACATTCGACTCCAGCTCCACCGCGGATCTCCGGATCTCCGCCTCTGCCTCGGTTCGCCAGAGCCCTCGGCTCCACCCTGGCCCCCTGGATCCTCGGCATCTCCCTGGCTCGTTGGCTCTCCGTCTCCGCCTTGTGCTTCTCCGCCACCTGCTCTGTCGCCGTTGGTCGGCCCCCTGTAGTCGTCGGCCCTTCCTCCTCCATGGCTCCTCCCTCCGTCGGCTCCACCGTGGGTCGTCATCATGGCTGTGGCCTGGGTCCCGCCTGGCTCCTCCTGCTCCAAGTCCCTCCTGTCTCCTCCCTGGCTCCTTCCTCCTTCGTCACCCCCATGGACTCTGTCTGCCGGGCCCCTCCCGGATGTCCGTCCACCTCCTGAGCCTCCTCCCAAGTTCTCACCCGTTTCCCCACCTCTCTACGGCGCGAGTATGCACCTTCCGGGAGGGGGGCGATATGTCAGTTCTGTTAAACCTGTTCTGTTGTGTTTTCCTCCCCCACGTGCTCCATGTCCTTGTTTTCCCCCAGGTTTGATTATGCCCTTATTTGGTCTGTCCTGTTCCTGTTCCCATTATGTTTATTTAATTCACCTGTGTCCTAGTAATTACCCTCGTTTAGTCTTGTGCATATATAATGGTGTCTGTTCTTGATTTCCTTTGTCCGGTATTGAATGTTCGTCTTGTGCTACATGTGTGCCTGCCTGCCCTGTGTTACCCCGAGTTGGAAGGATTAAAGACTGTGTTTTTGTGAATTATCCTGCGTCTCCGCGTCTTTTGCTCCATGCTCCTCAAAGTAGCACAGTCCTGACAGCAACTAAAACATTTCAGAATAAATGCTTCCATGAAAGATGTATCAGTATTGTATCAGTAACAGTACATGTTTTTTGTACTGACATTTTGAGAATGTTATTAAAGACCAAATCTCTAATATTTTCTCTAGAACACAAAAACCATTAGCTATTTATATATCGTTCATGGAACGTTTTTTTTTTTTTTTAGATGGTAGTTTTTTAAACATTAATACTTGTTTCAGGACATTCAGAGAACATCCAAAAGTATAATGTTTACAAAATTAGAAAATGGACCGTTGCCTTAATATTTTTTCTAATGTTTGCATAACCAAGAAAATGTTTTTAAAACATTTAAAAAACTGGACGTTTTGAGTATTAAGAGAACATTCAGAAATAACATTTGTATAACTTAATGGGAACATTAGCAAAACATTCTTAGAACATATTTTTGTTAATAATATTAATACGTTTCACAAGAAAATAGTTTTTACGTTTTTCTACTTCAAAATTTCCAGTTTAATTCAATGAGTTTTGCATCTTCTTTGTAATTGTGAAATTTACTAGCAATTTCCTGATGAAAATTGTTTCTACACCAATTTTTATTTCAGTAGCTATAGATTTTGTGCAATGAACAGACTAAAATGTAATTCGTTATTCAGTAATAATCAGATTTGCTGCATTCCATTTGGTCACATGAGATGCAATACTCAACTATGAAACCTGACATGTTGCATCCAACAGCACCATATTTGAATGGATGCTGGTGGATGGAAAGTTTTTCGGTGAATAATAGCTTATATTTCCATCTGTCTGACACACAAGTTTTGCATTGCAATATAATCAATCAAGTTTTATGATGGTAATTTTTGAGGGCCATAATCTGTATCGCTATTCGTTCGGTATCATATGGAAAAGAGTTTCTTCTTTTCTGTTCCCTAGAATAGTCTGCAGCTGCCGAACAACATGAGGGTTGACAATTTTTTAAGGATGACATTTTTTATTTTTGGCTGAGATTTAAAACTAAATTACTGCGTCGCACTGCGCTCAGGAACAGTCTGCTTCTAATCTCGTTCAAAAGTTTTTGAGATCTAAAAGCATGAGAAAGTGATTGAAAGATCCACCCTGTCCCAGTTTCCCCAATTATCTCTTGTCTCATGGCAGATATGAGCCAGAAAATTGGTTCATCTTCGTCAGGCACTTAACGCTTCCGTTTGTTTGAGATCTTTGGTGCGAGAAGGAAAAGCGAGCACTGGCATGCTTGTTTGTTTGGTTTCAGGACAGAGAACGGACTCTCAAAGAGGAATTGCTGCTCACATGAATTCAGGAATTGTGCTCCAGGAAAAGGACAATTATGAGGGGAAAAAATTAATAGAATTTAAACTGAGGTTTAGGAAGAAATAATATCCTAACAAACCATACATCAATGGAAAGCTTATTTAATCAGCTTCCAGATGTTGTATAAATCCTCAATTTCAAAAACTTTACCCTTATGACTGGTTTTGTGGTCCAGGATCACATATAGTCAGAATGTGACTAAATTGGTTTATTATTGTTTCTATTATTATTATTATTATTTAGATTTTTTGTTGATGTAAATGCACTCCGTGTGTTTACACCCATATATTATAAATAGAATTTTGCTGTGGATCCAATCAAGTTTTAATATGACTTTTTTTTTTATTATTCGTTATTAGTATTATTTATGACATCACTGTCTTCTAAACTTTTGATGTGCTATTTATTTTATTTTATTTATTTTATTTAATTTTAGAAGAGTCAAAAATGGAGTTACTAATCAGGGTAAATATCCATTTGTGTTTAACGATCGTCTCCTGCTGAACAATAATTAGGAACTTAATTCTTCTGAAATGAACTCTAGTCTAACTCTTCCCTGTTGTGTGTCCCCTGATGACTTTGGTAGGAAAGTAAATGCTGGACATCAGCTGTTTTATATTCATATGGGTAAAAGTGTTCCCACTGTATGTGCATTATTAAAATCTTTTAATATAAAAGTTATCTCGATATCAACTAGTTGAAGTGATGCTTACTACTGCAAAACTCAATGCTAGAGTGTTTTAGCTGGTTGCTATGCAGTTGCTAGGGTGATGATAGATGGTAGCTAGGTGGATTCTTACCGACCCGTGGATTGTGCTTGTAGTTTTGATTTGTTTCTGAAGTTGCTTCCTCAGTCCACCCATCTCAGTTCATGCTGAGTCAGACGCCTGAGAGGATGTTGATTATAGTGCTCTTGCTGTTTGTAGACGAGTCTCTCCCTCACACACGTCACCTGCCGCTCTCGTCGCCATGGTTACAGCAGACTGGCAAAAGTCTCTCCACACACAAAGATGCGCTCCTGTACTTTCAAGGTCCCCGTACACTCTGAATGATGCTGACTCAAGCACTACTCTGTTATTTCATTTCCCCCATTAGCTGCTTCTCTGGGATTAGGATCTGGATCTGGTCTAAGGATACAGTTTAAGGTTATGGCACACTACATTATGTTTGAAAGATGGTAGTTTGCAGTCTTGTTTGGAGTCATCTTTTCGCCTTTTAAATGGCCCTGTGGTTTTAAAGTACAAATATTGCATGCAGTTTCTCAAATATTTTGAGGTCATAAAATTTGATTAATAAAAAAACAATAATAATACTAATAACAATAATATTAATAATAAGAATTAGTAGTAGTAGTACATATTGTAACAGATCGGCCAGGCTCCGCCACCACCCAATCACAACGATCCCTCTCACCTGAGTTCTGAGCACCTGCACCTGTCACCAATCAAGCACCTCATTACCAGCCTGCATAAAAGCACACACCTCAGACACCCTCACTGTCCGGTCTCGTATACACGTAGAGGACTCAATGACTTTGCTACTGATTTCCTTTGAATACTTCTTGCATTACTTACCTCCTGTGTTCCTCCTAGTGTCTCCTCGTCTCCAAGTGTCTCCTGTATCTCCTAGTTCCCGGATCGCTGAGGTGTGTGCTTCCCCCGGATACCTTCCAGCCTCAATCAAGCCAAAGACTCGGATTACTCCACTCTCCATATCCTTTGCACTCTCTCACGGACCTTTCCCTCACCATCACTTCCTCCGGACCCGACCGGACCTAATAAACTGTTTTGTATATAAACTAACCTGTTGTGTCAGACCTCTTCCGTTACACATATGTTTATAATATTTATAGTATTATTTAATTGTTATTATTTAATAGAAATGGTTTAATATTTAATTTATTTATTATTATTATTATATAAATGTCAATGGTTTAACATTTAATGTCTATTATTATTAGCAAAATGCTGTTTATTATTGTTAGTAGTACATTAAAATATGTATTACATTACAGTATATATTAATTATATTATTATTTGTATTATGTAATTGTTTAATATTTATTATTATTATTATTATTATTACTGTTTATTAGTAGAAGTGCATATATTAAAATATGTCTTACATTAAATACAGTATTATTATTATTACTCAGACTGCTGTTTAGTACAGCATGTCTGTAAAGCACACTTCATTGCATACTGTATCCCACAATGCAGTGCTGTTGGCTTCACCTTCGATATGACTAAAAGCATGCTAGTTTTAATATCACTTTCATTTTTTGACACCCTGTGACATGCAAATATTAGGATGCTAAACAGCATACTTCTATTATATTGTAGCATAAGGCATACCTGTTCATTGTATATACTGTGCGGTTAGCTGTATACAAGTGTTTGGTTCCAAAGTGTTAGTCCATAACCAGCAGCAGTTGTATAAACATCGCTGACATATACGAGGACATTTCCCGTATTCAGCATCACAGACTCCTGCAGATGGACATTGGCGTGTGGATGATGTGAATGATGGTGTGTGTTCAATCATGCATGGCTCCATTGAGCTCCATGCTTTCTCTGACTCATTATACACCAGCTTCAGTAAGATGCTCCTGGTGAACTCTTATCCGGGCTTCAGAGAAAACTGCAGACTATAAACGCAACGACGGCTCTGAACCTTCAACGGACAGTGAAGCTTGTGTCCCGAACGCTCCGAGATTCTCAGAGAAGAGAGTTTATGTATTTGTCATGTAGGCCTTTTAAAAAGTTCTGGAAAACGGGTTGTTCTTGCTGTCATTTGTGAGCATTGTCATCCTTTGAAGTAAATTATTGATTTTCTGAGAAGAATTCAACCCGATATCTTTGATTTATTACTTTCTGGAATACTAAATCTTTTAAAATGCCTTAGCTGGGAGGTTTTTCATGTTAAACTAAAAAAAACAAAAAACAAACAATATAAAACATACCCAGAAGTTCCTTGCTGCTTCAACAAACCAAGTTCAGCATGTACAGTATACACTGCAAAAAATGATATTCTTGCTCACTGTGTACAGCACAAATATATAATCATTCTTAAATCAAGATACATTTACTTGAGAAGCAAAATTACAAATATTGCATGGTGTCAATTAATATGAGGTCATAAAACCTGCTTAATTATAATAATAATATTAGTAGTAGTGTGTGCATATATTAACATATTTATCTTATATATAGTATTTTATATTATTATTATTGAATACAAATGGTTTAATATTTAATATATTTAATATTATTAATAGTAGTATTAGTAGCAGTACATAAAATATTTACCATATTTATAGTATTTATCATGTTGTTATTTTATACAAATGGTTTGATATTTAATATATTTATTATTATTATTATTATTAGCAAAAATCTATTTACTATTATTTTTAGTAGTAGAAGTATCACATATATTAAAATATTGATCACTTTTATAGTATTTTTCATAGTATTTATCATACTATTATTTTATTATTAGCAAAATGCTGTTTATTTTTATTAGTAGTATTTAATATATTATTATTATTATTATTATTAAATCTTGTTTTCTAAAAACAGTTTATACTTTAAACATGAAAAATGCCAATGACGTAAGAAAAATTTACTTAATTCAAATGAAAATCAAGTTTTTCTGACTCCATGTGCAGATATTTGTTATTGTTTTAGACATAAAATCCCTTAATTTTGATACATTTTTTCAGAAAACAGGACATGTCATTTTGCATCTCAAGTAAATTTATCATGACTTAAAACTGTTTACATATTTTACTGAAAAATAAAACAAAACTAATTTTTTTGCTGAGATTTTCAGAGATATTGTTCTCAGTTGTACCAGCTGGATGGTGTTACGGATGGAGAAGAGCAGGTTTGTGTGAGTGTGTGTTTTTGCACATGTCTCTCTCTCTCTCGGGTTTCTGTTAGGCTCTATTACTCTGATTTGGGACACCAGACACGTTCTCATTAGTATTATGAATGTAATCAGTAGTGTGGCTGTGTGTGAGGTTAATGCAGTCCCTCTACAGACTCGGCCATTAGAGTCAACTAACCCAATCACAGGCCATCCAGAGCCCCTCGCTGCCCCGCGCTGATGTCACCCGTGCTAAAATGAGTAGAAAAAACAGCACATCACCTTATTGGCAAGCTCAGAAAGGGCCTCAAAAGACAGATGAGACATCAAATTTCCACCTTGATCACAGTTCCAGCGCATCCGAGTTTAATTTGTGCATCATTTCTGGTCTATTTTGATGCATCTCTCAGTCCCACGAGAGAGATCCGTAACGACAGTGAGCAATTATTTTGGGTCGAGGCTCATGTAATCTTCTATAAATGCTTCTGATTGTGATTCACTGATACTGTAAATGGTTAAATCAAGGTAAATCGAGGCAAACGATGTGAAAAATCCAGACTTGGCTGCCCTACAGTGACTTTTCCGAGCAGAAAGACCCTTTCAAATGTGCTTGGCTCTGGGTTGGCATTTCGGGGAGGTGTAGTCTGTGTCTTGTCTGGTTCTTATTAGACTAATGCTCAATTTGTAATAAAAAGTGCAAATTTCCCATATGGAGTAAAATCAGTCTTGACCAGGGGCCCAGATTTGTGTGCTTCGGGGTGGCTTCATACTTTACAGTGCAAATATGGCCCAGTTTTCTGTTTTCATTTTAGAGGGTATGTTTCAACGTGCTTTTACACTAACTAGCGCTGAACATGCGCTTCTCAATCTGTCCTGACTGCTTTGTAGTGAGCGCCTCTTTTTGTCGGATAGCAAATGTTGAAAACAAAAAATATATATGTTTATGATACTAGTGCTGAGTCTGACCCACATTATAGATTTGCATGCGTGCTTGTGCTTGCATCTTTTAGAACTGGAACGGAATTAGGTCAAGGTAACAAACAAGATGCAAAATTGCCATTCAAATTAGAATGTAGATGGAGAGATATGTTTGAAATTATTTAATGTAATCAATTATTTAACTATTTAATTATATAAATTGAAAAAAATATAAATTTAAATTGTAAATAAAATAAAATTAAATGTTTAAATTAAATTATAAATGATGTAATATATAATTAAATTACAATTTAATTATTAAATAAAAAATTTTAGTATATATTATTATAATTATGTTGTCAACTTTTGTGGACCAGGATGGAAGAACATTTCCTAGAATGCAATTTTTTTTTACAATTCAATAAATTCCTCTTCCTGCCATTTCAATTCAAATTCCAGATCAACTTCATTTGTTTTGTACAACTATCTAAATTCTGAATTTTGTCCAACACTTGTGCATACATTCAGAAAGTTCTGCATTTAGCCTCATGAATAATCAGTGGTGGCCACTTCACAAGACAAATCCCCTGCTAATGAGCTAAGAGACGTCTTTATTAGCTGGCAGTGTTGTTTGTTTTTTTCTGTAGTATTGAACCAATCTTCTAATGTTCTTCCCTATGATCCTCCTCACCTGTCCCTTTGAATCGCCACTGGTCTGCGGGGGCCGTCGTGACGCAAGAGGCAAATCGAATCAATAAGCAATTGGGGAGTGAGTGCTGCGCAGATCGACAGACCTCCTGCCTGGCCCATTTGGGCCTAATTAGCATTGATGAGCATCTCTGATGGGATTTACGCCATTGATGAGCAGCGTGAGTCATCGCTCACATTGGCAGTAAGTCTAAACTGCTTAGTATAGGGGGTTCGTCCGGGATAAGGGCGATTCCTCGGAGGCCAGGCAGGTGTGGAGATTTGTGCTAAGATGAGAGGCAGGAACGCTCCAGGAAGAGTTAAGCACATTTCCAAGGGAGGGAAATCAAATCTGAGTGGGATTAACAAACAGAAAAGATGGATTTATAGTGCTTTGCGATGGTTAGCATCTGCATACTACACTTCACAAAATAAAGCGTTCAGATGGGGGTTTTCACATCAGTGCTGTAGAAGAACCATTTTAGTTTCCCCAAAGAACCTTTCCGTGAACAGTTCTTAAAAGAACCATTTTTTCTTAGTGTGAAGAAAATTTTTCCAATATAAAGAACCTTTTGTGCAATGGAAAGGTTCCATTGATTCTTCATGGAACCATCAATGCCAATAAATTACCTTTATTTTAAAAACAAATGTTTTGGCACAACAACAACAACAAATTTAAAGTGTAGAGGGCTTTTGCCCCAATAAGGTGGCATCCATTTAATAATTTGAATTAAACTTAAAATTTACACTCTAAGTTATTATTGCATACTGTTTTATAATGTATTACAATGCTGAGGTGCAGATAATTGCAACTATTTGAAATAAGTAATTAGCATTATATCCTGCTATTTTAACATGGTATAAATAGAATCTATAGCTAATACTAGATAATCTATATCACTAAAAAATACTGCTATTTTCACTTAGTGTAAATAGCGTCTATCACACCCCCAACCTAAAACATCTTCCCGCGCCCCTGTTTTTTAATTTTTTTAATTGTAGCCATGCATATATTTATATATACAGTTGTGGTAATAGGTCCCCTGAATTTCTTTCAGTTCATCCATTCAGTGTGTACAAAATTAGCAATACGCTTTTCTTTCGCTCTGTTTGTCGTGCACTAATGCATTTTCCTGGTGCACTTGAGGGTTCTGCCTTCGATGCCCCAGCAGAGCCCACTGTAATCTTATCTTATTTTGACGTAAGTGCCTCCATATCACACTTGACATTTAGAGCTGCAGTGACTCGCTGTGTCTGCTTTTTATTCGAGAGATGCATGAAGGGAAAAACAGCGTGCCGGCTCCATGTGCAGACCGCTGGCAGCAAGCTCAGCTGGGCTTTGCGAGGAGCTGCCAGTGCCTGTCTCTTCCCGCGGGAACACAGAGAATTCCCTCAATGCCACTTACTCAGGCTGGGCCCCCGCTAACGTTGCCAAGCCAAATATTTACCCTCCAGTCAAATTAATAGGTACACATGCGCACGAGACCAGATAATGGATCGGAGGAGAAATGTGCACTCTCTCTCTCCAAGAAGAGCACAGAGAACTTCTTTAGGTACAGTAGACGCTCCAGCCAGAATTGTCAAATCTCGCTTAAAACAAAACCAACCATTGGCTAAATCCCTTAATTACTCTCCAACAGTGTGCCCGGGCGTCAGGCTCTTAACTTGAGACAAGAGGAGAAACAATAATGTACATTATGTGGAAAATAATGTGTTTTTTAACCTTAAACCGCATAAACACATTGCATTACACCAAATACACAACATAATGTTCTTTTTAGCAACATCATATGACCCCTTTAATAGAACAAACCAACTGATATTTAAATCTCTTTATAGAACAAAACTGGCTGATATTGAAATACCTTAACAGAACAAAACCGTTCAATATTTAAATATCTTGATATAGAACAAAACATACCAATATTTAAATCTATTGTTAGAACAAAACCGGTCAATATTTCAACCTCTTAATAGAACAAAACTGACCGATATTTAAATCTCTAAGTAGAACAAAACCAACCGATATTAAAATCTCTTAAAAGAACAAAACTTACTGATATTTAAATCTCTTGTTAGAACAAAACAGAACAAAACAAAACCGAAATTTACATCTCTTAATAGAACAAAATCTACCAATATTTACATTTCTTAATAGAACAATATCGACTGATATTTATATATCACCGACCGATATTTAAAGAACTTATACAGAACAAAACCGGATGATATTTAAATATTCTTACTAGAACAAAACCAACCATTATTTAAGTCTCCCAATAGAACAAAATGGGCAAATATTTAAAACTCTTACTAGAACAAAACCAACCGATATTTAAATCTCTTAATATAACAATATTGACCGATATTTACATTTCGTAATAGAGCAAAACTGTCTGATATTTAAATCTCTTAGTAGAACAAAACCGGTCGAAATCTAAATATCTAAATCTAAATCAAAACCAATTGATTTTTGAATCTCTTAATAGATCAAAACTGACCAACATTTAAATCTCTTGAATGCTTAGGCATGTGTTTGAGTCACTCCGGCACTGATATGTGTGCTACACAACTAAATACAATACAGCTAGATCTAAAAATCTGCAGGATCACTCCTATTATTGTTATATATCTTCATATCACCCAGCCCTAAAACCTGCTCTATTGTAAACTACTAAGGCATTATAAACATAACAGTGTAGCGAATCAGCTCATTCATGGGGAAATATGAATACTTAATCATAACTAGTTATAATTAATTATAAATATTTAGATCCGCTGTAGATATTTACTTGACCTCTCAGGGTCAACTGTCTGTCAATTCTAAGAACGTTAATTTCCTGGTTAAGGGAAATTACTTTCTTACTGTACAATTCTACACAGAGCTTGTAGCATAAATCTGCATGATTAAGTGACTCCAGTTATGAGCAAACAATGAACAACGTCAAGTCTGATACAAGTAAGGCTTTATTAACTACATAAACACTTAAACTGGTCTAAGTGTTTATGTAGTTAATAAAGCCTTACTTGTATCACACTTGACGTTGTTCATTGTT
>NW_015655573.1:19916-34042 GCF_001515625.1 Sinocyclocheilus rhinocerous | reverse complement strand
GGTGTCAGGGTTGCCATGGTAACCAGGGTCCTGGGCCTTGTTCACAGACAACTTGGCACCCAGTATGTTTATTGGGTGAGGGGTCTGTGAACGTTTGTTAATCTAATGAATAATTGATTTGTTAAATCAAATGAGAAATGGTGTGTCTGATTGGTCCAGACGCTACAACAGTATGAATTTCTGTACAGCACTATACAAAAAAAGTAATTTGACTTGAGGGGATATTTATTGCAAAGCACTTGAGGCCTGTTGACAGTCTAAATGCTGCTGTGTAAATGCAATACGTCTGGCGAAGGCGCATGGGGGACTCGGCAGATGCTTCGATGAGCCTCATTGTGCATCTCTAGTTACGTTAATGAGGTCAAGACCTTCAGCGCTGTGCCCGTGCCGCACTCTCGTTTGCTGGCTGTTCTTCCCAGGCCATTGTGTGACTGGCAGTCTCCTTTCCAGTGCTTTTATTCCATACAAGGCCCTGCCAGAAGCAACGTGCACACAGCATGAGATCTTAGGCCTACGTCACTCTCACTCACTACCCCAAAGCGACCTGGAGAGCAGCAGGCTGCGCTGAGAGAGGAGGCTTTTAATTGGCCAGAAGCACTTTGAGTGACACAGTGTTCTCAGGGACTGTCGTACGAACAAAGAACAGATTCGTCACTTGCTTTTCGCTGCCCTGTTTTAACCTGTGCCCACAGGCGAAACGTGAAGGTTGCATGTGATGTTGACGTTTTAACAGGGAGCTGAGTTTGTTTAGATGAAGCAGTCGGAGACATATTTAAATGCAATAAATGTTTAAATAATACACTCTAAAATATTCCCTTGTGCTGCAGATGTCAAATCTTATTCGTGTGCATATTCTCAATATTAAATAAAAGGAAGTTGAGTTATGAAAGATTTGAAATTTAAATCAGTTTAAAAACAAAAAAAGCGAAGTTTGAACTTTGGCTTGAAAAAGCCTTGTTTTAAAAAGCCTTAGTTTTTTTTAAAGAATAGATTAAGATTTTTCTTTAAAAAAAATTTTTTAATTGATATATTTCATCATATTTAATAAATCAACATTTATTTAATATTATATAATTATGTTAAATATTTTAATGTAATAGTACTTTAATTAATATTGCGAGATTGCACATTCAGCTCAGCGTTTGACATTTAGCAAAGCAGTGACACATGAACAAAATGAAGAATAGCAATTTACAGTGTCTCTTCGTAACATGTAATGATATGGTGTTAACGCTGTTGTGGCTCCGCGCAGCTAAAAAACAGAAAATGGAGTCCCGGGGAGCAATTTGTTCCTCTGGCCGCTTTGACTGGAGCACAGAGGGTTACAGTGTGGAGTCGTTCAGCGGGTTTAAACTGAAGGACACGTTTTAGCAGTCAGACTCTTGGCGTCATTAAAAGTTGTGCACCACAGCCAGGGGGTTTTGTGCAAAGCTGCACGCAAACTGCAAACGGCTTGGAATGTGTCGACTTCTACAATGTAGGTTAGCTGTGTGAGTCCACGGTCAGCATTAAAAGACATTGTGCTGAAGTGAAGTCTGCCTTTCTTTCTTTCAAAAAAAAAAAAAAGTTTTCATCTTTGCTAGGCAGTTGGCTAATTCCTGATGCGTATTGATACGAACTGTAATTCTGGCCTCCCTGCAGAGTGACGCAAGTGTGACAGAGAAGTTTGGCTGGAGTTGTGGCTGAGCTGAGTCAAACAGCAAATACAGTAGGTGATTTATTACTGTAACGTGTTTTAGCCAGACACTCTCACTATGATTAGCATGTGGACTTAATGATGTGAGAGGTTCAGCATGAATGTGAGATTTTTTTTTAATTCTGTAGAAATATAATATAAATGAAATATTAAAAATAAGAGATTTTTTATGTCGTACTGAAATGAAGACATTGGCAAACAGATATTTACATATATTTATTTATACATATTTATTTATTTATATATTGATAGATATAGATATTTACATAAATATTGTACATTTTCAATCTATCGTCAGTCAGTCTGTCTATCTATCTATTGTTGGTTCATTCGTTCTATCAGTCCGTCTGTCCATCCCTCTATCTATCTATCTATCTATCTATCTATCTATTGTTCTATCGTTCTGTCTGTCGCTCTATTGTTCTATCTATCGTTCTTTCTCTCGATTTAGCTCTGACCTCAAACCTTCTGGCAGTATAAAGGTTTGTCTGGCCAATGCTTTTGTCTTTCTTTTCCTGGAAACCTAAAAGTCCTTCTCCAGGGTCTTTTACCCAACACCCCACCGCCGAACCTCTGGGACTGGATCTGAGTCGGGTCAGAGGTCAAGGTCTCAGGGGAGGCCAAGCATTTCCTGTCCAGTTCTCTTGTTTTTGTCTTTAGGCCAGGATATTTGTGTGGACAGAATCCCTGGTGCGCGGAGCAGCAGACAGAGCGGACCGTAGCTGACAGAGATAAGTTTTCACAGCCGCACAGGGATGTCCACCGCCAGTCAGGCCCAGTGACCTAGAACAGACACTGAAAAGTCATTATCGCACCGTATGACCGCATCCATATCACTCTTATGGGCTTACCCAACACCCCACCGCCGAACCTCTGGGACTGGATCTGAGTCGGGTCAGAGGTCAAGGTCTCAGGGGAGGCCAAGCATTTCCTGTCCAGTTCTCTTGTTTTTGTCTTTAGGCCAGGATATTTGTGTGGACAGAATTCCTGGTGCGCGGAGCAGCAGACAGAGCGGACCGTAGCTGACAGAGATAAGTTTTCACAGCCGCACAGGGATGTCCACCGCCAATCAGGCCCAGTGACCTAGAACAGACACTGAAAAGTCATTATCGCACCGTATGACCGCATCCATATCACTCTTATGGGCTTTGATTTGTTGCTGTCATCTTTAAGCAAATATTTAGGCTGTTTTCTAACAGAGCAGAAAGTGATTGTTGTGATAAGTGACTAATGCCAGTGTCATTGATCATTGTGTTACTCAATGTCATGCTGAGATCTTAAAGATTGATATAAAATTCTTCATTACTTATCAACTGAACTAATTGAACTGCATTGTAAGTCACTTTGGATAAAAGTGTCTGCCAAATGCATAAATGTTAATCAGTTAAGTCTGAATGCAACGCCTAAATTGCAGCTTTATTAATTTTGATTTCATGTTCATGAAATTCAACATAAAATCAAAAAACGGCCTGACTTACTTTCTTAATGCATGTTGCTTGTGGATTATACAGTATACAGTTTATATCTTTTTAAAATGCAATTTTCATTATTTTAGCAAATGAAATGATACAACAATGAAAATGAAATATGTCTGTCTAAAAAATTGCCCAATTCCTTTTTTTAATGCATGTTCCTTACATATTTTCTTGTTGAATATCCTGCGTTATTCTCTACAAAACAATTTGTTCACTTTTTCATGATCACTTTTTTACTAATGGGAATTTAAGATCTTAAAGATTTATCATTACCTATCAATTCTGGTAATGTCTGAATGCAACTTCTCTCAGTTGCAGCTTTATCAGTGTTGATTTTATGTTTATTATCCAATATTATATCCTAAACCAATGATTGACTGTTTTACTGCACGTCCCTTACATATTTTCTTGCTTTATTCTCTAAAATATGCCAGATTAAGGCAGTAAAACAGGTTTTGTATTCACTTTCTTTGTGATATGCATATTATCAGTATTAACACTAACAATAACTAAACTGAGATCTTTCCAAAATGGTCTGCATGCAGATGTTTAATTATTAGGATTTGGACTATATTAAGATGCATCTATATGAGAGTGGTCTACATGTATATATCGCTTTCCTTTCTCTGTTTTCCTTTCTAAAGTGTTTTGGCAGCTCAGCAGTGTTTTTCTCGCAGTAATTCCTCTCACAGTATCGCTGGTCTGGCACCATTAGGATTGCATTCACTGCGCCACCTGCAGGACACCAAAAACAGCATCAGCAAACAAAATCAATTAAACGAGCACAACGAGAAAGACCGAAAGTGACAAAAGAGGTCATAGTGCACTAAAAATCTAGCCTTATTTAAAAGTGAGCGTAATTTGTGCTGAATCTAGCCAGAGCTGACATGTGGAGCGACTGCTGAGAGCCTGGAATGGTTGGAGGCTATTATTAATTTTTCATCGCAAAGACGAGACTTTTCACTTTTACGGTCTGTGCACACAGAAATTTTGTAGCATACAGATGCACAAATAAAGAGCATATTTGCAGCTTTTTACCCTCTTATGTTCTTCCTCATCAACAATTGAACACGGGGCTTAAGAAATGGCTCATTTAAATGAAGCGATAGACAACAGGAGTGTGCGCGTGTGTGTGTGTGTGTGTGTGTGTGTGTGTTTGTGTGTTTGTTTTGTTTGTTTGTTTGTAGTAACTCATGAACGCGCGGGATATGAATGAATCATTGTGAAAAAAGCAAGCGGTAATCTAGCTCTGGGCTGCATCGGTCCTGTGTGATTTCCAGCTCACCCACAGTCTCTACATTATTAAAAGCGCATTAGTCTCAAGTCCTGCTGTCAGCTGCCGCAGCTGAGGGAGGTCACGTGACCCTGACAGATTTCCAAAAAACATCCTGAATGGAAGACTAGTGTAATGCTTACTGCATACTATGCTGCATACCGCTTACTGTTTTATAAACCGAGACTGTGAAAATGTGTCATGGGCCTATGCATTTTCTTTTTCCGAACAGCAAATATTAAAATTTTTATAGTTATAAACATATAAATTATTTTATTTTGTGTTTGTTTATTTTGGGTTATTTTTAGATCTATTTATGGTTATTTTTATCAAATGTAGAATTCTAAAACTGCCAATAAAAATATACCCAAAATTGATGATGATAATAATAATAATACAATATTTTATAATGTACTTTTTTTTTAATCCAATGTAGAAAAAAATGGCAATAAAAAGATACTTTAAAGTCTCGTGATTTATTTAATAAGTTGCGGGGACTCTATTTCTGCATTTTTATTCTAATGTAAAATTTAAAAAACAATAACAATAATAATGATGATTATTATTATTATATTAGATGTTTTAAATATTAAATAATAATAAAAACTGATCAATTAAAACTGTCAATAAAAAGATACTTTAGAGTCCTTTAAATTACATTTAATCAGAAGAAGAAATAAGTAAATTATATATGATATAATATATAATATTATATATAGTTTTTTTTATTTTGGGTTATTTATCTGTATTTATGGATATTTTTAATCCAATAAAAAATTTATAAAATTATTTTGCCATTAGAAAGATAGTTTACAGTCCCATGCAGTGCATACTACTTGCCGGATACTCACTCCATTCATAGAGAAAATTCACACACTGTGCACAGCATGCAGAAATAGCAGTGGAGGGGTAGTATGTCGTTCTGAACACAACTGGAGAGATGGAGAAATAGTTAGCGAGAAAGCGGGAAGAGTGAGTCTTTGCTGCTAGCGGGACTGCCGGCTGGAGCTCATTCATGCAATATTAAAGCGCTGCTGCATCATGCACCTTATTATGAGGATTGCCTCATCTGTCACTTAGTCCTCTGAGAGCTGCGCCTCTCTGTCACGACTAGTTCTCCTCCATTCACCCCTTTCACTTAGAAAATGGAGAGCTCGGTTATTAATGGCAGATTATTGTCTGTCCTCACTACAATGACGTCTGAATAAAGAGAAATCTCATTAACACGGCCCGTTAGTGTCGGTCCCTTGAGAAATCCTCTCTAGCGAGCGTCGCTTTTGTAGCGGGGAGGATAAATATTTGTTAATATGCTGTTAAATCCAATTTTCGGTGCTGTTTTGTGTTTGCAAATATCTTTCTGTTGCTTTAAAATGGAGGGCAAGTAAAGTGAAAGTTCAGTTATCTGTAAATAAAGGCAGATTTGAGTGAGTGACGGCGCTGGCCGCGGTGAGCAGGAAAGCCTTTGAAATACCTTTGGAAAATTTCTGCTCTGCCCATTCTCCTCTGTTTTATGAATAGTTTAATGATTTTAACAGCGGTAGATGAGGGTGGATCTACGTCAGGCTCTGTTATTAATATAGCAGCTAAATGCCACACTGCCGTTTCGGTGAAATAAACCCCAGACCAGAAAGGCTGGCAGGTTTTTGGAAAGCCTCAAGACTTTGCCTGTGCCATGTTGACTTTTCAAAGTGTTTCTCTGGGGAAGTTGTCTGAAAATGTGTTTTGTCCTAGTGGAAGCTATTGCCTGCCTAAGGTGTTTTGTTGTGACTGCAGATACACCTGTCCTGAAGCTTGATCTTAACTAAAATGACTTGCCTATTCAACTTTAAGGATGTTTGTATTATTTTCCTATTTAATAATGGTCATAACTGAAGGTAAACAACAGATGTGGATCTATATAATGTTTGTTGTTGTTGTTAAATAACAATTACTGAAACACTTTTTAAAGGAATAGTTCATCCAAATATGAAAATTTGCTGAAAATACTCACCCTCAGGCCATCCAAGATGTAGATGAGTTTTTCTTCATCGTAACAGATTTGGAGAAATGTAGCATTCCATCACTTGCTCAGCAATGGATCCTCTGCAGTGAATGGGTGCCGTCAGAATGAGAGTCCAAACAGCTGATAAAAACATCACAATAATCCACAAGTAATCCACACCACTCCAGTCCATCACTTAATGTCTTGAGAAGCCAAAAGAAGGTGTGTGTTTGTAAGAAATCGATCATTAAGATGTTTTTAACTTCAAACTTCAAATCTTTCAATGAAGAAACAAACTCATCTACATCTTGTATGACCTAAGGGTGAGTACATTTTCAGCAAATTTTCAAGTTTGGGTGAACTATTCCTTTAAGCTACACTTCATACCTACTGTGAAATCTGATTCATTTTAGATAAGCAGTTTGTTCAAATGATTTGTTTAATGAACAAATTAAAAAACTGATTTGTTTTTGCTTATAATATAAAGTTCCTGTTTCATAATGTCACTCTAACTGACATTTTGAATGTGTTTGTTGCACGCATAATTGTTCGTGTATTGCTTCAACATATAACCTTGTAGTGTTATTGCCAAACCAATCTAAAAGAACAAATGGTTTGTGAATCATCCTTATGTATGAATAGAAACAGCATTGTGTTTTAGGCCTCTTAAGAGCCTGAAAAGCCTTTTTGACTAGCAAGTGATCGAACTAATGAATGAATGCATGATGGCAATGTCATGAATGACAGTCATTGGTTTCCTAAAGCCGCAGTTGAGGACACGGCTTGACCCTCGGCCAGAGAGCCTTTACGTAACATTATGTAACCCGGCCGAGATTCCTCTGATTGACACCGAGTTAACAACAGAACCATTTCCAGCCTGTCAAAATATCATGCTGCTGGGTGAAAGACAGAAAGAAACTTTCAGAAAAGTACAGTGCTGGTATCATGATAGTCATATTCATGTACCATGGTATTTACTTCAGATGTGCAAAGAAAAACGTATTTTAAGACGTCAAATATTTTCCATTTAAGAAGAACGTCATCTTTTAGTTTCTTAGTTTTTTACTAATCACTTATTTACATTAGGGGTTTTTGTCACATCTTATGTTGTTAAATTCATGTTTATTGCATTATTTTAGTGTCAATGTGTTGTTTTTTTGTATTTGTGTGTATAATGTGCTGAGACTTTAGTCTTTGCAACTTTACAGATCTCCTTTATGCACCAAGAGCTTGTAACACTCCAAAGAGAAAGGAAAAATTGAAATCGCGTCATATGACCCCTTTAATATTAGTATTGTAATACAGCTTGTGAAAAAGCTACTTTTGAATAATGACATGACTTTATTGTTGTTGTTTTTTGATGGTTGTCTGTGATATAAAGGTACAAAACAGATTATAGTACTTCAATAGTTTAATATAGTTCAATATATTTTTATAATATATTATAATATCATTATGATATTTAATCTATTAAATCAAAATTATTAATATTATTATTATGGAACTGTAAAATATATTTTTATTTAATTATATTTTTTATTTTGTTATATTTGATAAAAAATATCCATAAATAGATCTAAAATATATCAAATATATAAAAAGATTTTGTGTAAATTTACTGTAAAGTTCAATTTGCTTAGTACAGTTCAGTATATTTTTATAATATATTTAATATCATTATAAAATGATTTATTATAATAACATTAAATATAAATAATAGTAATAATAATAGCATTAATAATAATCATTGTTAATGTTATTATTGTTGTTGTTGTTGTACATTGGTCTTATTGTATTTTTAAATTTTGCTATATATATATATATGATCAAAAATATCCATTGATAGATCTAAAATAACTCAAAAATAAATAAATAAAAATATAAAATATTACATCAACATGGATTACAAAAATAACAATTTATATACGTTTATAATTATTTAAAATAAAAAAATTTTAGATGCAAATTTTGTTAGATGTAAAGTTCAATCCGTAAAACCTAAAATGTCAGTACCATATTTTTCATGGTAACATTTTGGCAAGCATTTTTTTTTTTTGCCATAAATCTCATGTATTTTTATAGTGCAGATTACATATGTATCAAATGTGAACTATTGCTTTTGTCTTTTGACTGTTTCCCTCAACTTGGGAGAATATATTTAAAGTTAAGATATTCTCCAGCTGTAAAATCTCCTGTAGTCCTGTTGTCCGTGTTTCCATGCGGTGCCAGGTCACATCGTGTACCAGGGAGTTGACAGGTCTGAGAGTGGCCGATGTGGAAGCAAGTACCTTGATTTACAGCCTGTCCCGCTGTATACAATAAACCCAGCCAGAATGCCATTTGTTTGGCTTCCTCTCCCTTCAAACCAAAGGAAAATATTCGGCATTTTATTTATAAAAGTCCAGTTTCCCAGGCTCAAGTCCTAAGGCTATTTCGGTGGGGTTGAAAGGGCGTCCCGTGCTCCCCGGCATCTCGTCCTCTGGTGTTTCTCAGACAGGGTGCTATTCTGTTGCATCCGACACGTTTTTACGTGCGACTCTCGAGCCAACGAGGCCTGTTTTTCGCCGCCTGCGGGAACCTCCTACTGTCTGTTAATTAGAGTGTGTAAAGTTTACAACCTTTGAGAAGCTGTTAAGTGCTGAAGAGCGGCGAGTAAAGGCAGCCTGACTGTGAAATTGAATTATGAGCGTGTGTCACTGAACAAAATGGAAAGTGGGTGAGAGAGAGAGAGAGAGAGAGGAATCCCTGGAGCCCTGATACTTTCTCTCTCTCTCTCTCTCTCTCTCTCTCTGTGCTGTATTTTTAGTGAGTGAGGTAGTGCGCGTAGCCTCACTAGATGCTGAGTAGTGAATGGTGAATGGAATATGTGCTGCACCTTCGTATGTGTGTGACTTTAACATCCCGTCTGTCTGTCCACAGATGCAGAAAAAAAAAAAAAAAATTTATTTTAATTAAAGAAAAAAATAAGAATAATAATTTAAAATCAATATTTAAGCTAAGGTGCCTTGTGACATTATTTTACAAACAATTACACATATTACTACCAAAAAAAAAAAAGTCTCTTGCTATAATGTAATAATAAATAAATAAATAGTTTATTCATCATGGTAATATTTATCAAACTGCCTTTTAGTTCAGCTTATTCAAGTTTATTAATAATAAAAAAAATAATAATAATTGTTAATGAAGAATCATTGGAAATACTACACTAAAAAAATTGGTGATGAAATCATTTTCACTCTAGTATATTTGCTAGTATAGCATTGCATTAATGAAAATTTGCAGTTAATTTTTGCTTAATTGTCAAAAAAAAAAAAGATGTCTCACAATTGTCTTAATTGTCCAGAAGTGTTCTTTATGCAAAATATAATTTCTAATCTATTCTTTTGATTTTGGGGTGAAAGTGGGGCCTGTGGGTTGTTTGTTTTGTTGCTAGATCTCTGATTATTCATTATGACTACAATGTAAATGAGTCTGTGAGTTGGTGACCTGTGTGTGACCCCGTGCTTGTAACCGGGATATGAGGTCTATTAAACATCCTAGTGACATCATCACACTTGGCCTGCTCTGCTGCTCCTTTGAACTCTATAACTTCCAAAAAAATTAATATGCTTGTGTAATTTAAGGATGTGCATCAGAAACATTCTTTCACGCTAAAATATGTTTTCCCACCAAAATGATGTCACTTTCTGGAGGATGATGTTGGTAAAGAACTGCCAGGATAAAATGTCTGTCTGTTTGTATTATGAATCTGTGTTTGGCATGTTGTGAATGTTTTTTTTAAATCCCGTCTATGACTTTAGTGACTTTGCTGTTCTTTAATAAAAAATAAAAATAAAATAATACAAAATTTAAAAAAGAACTACCAAGATGAAAAGCGGTATTGGAAACAGGAAAAACCTATGAATTGATTATAAGCCAAAATAATTTTTTTAGGAAACATGTTTTACAATATAGATTTTCTAATATATCTATGGTAAAGTACTATAAATCTGTATTTGGTCTCTTGTGAAATTTATTTATTTATTTTATTTTATTAAGATCCCATCTTTGGAGTTAATGACTTGTGTGTACTTTTTAATGTAATATTATTACTATGTTCTATAATAAAAATAATATTAATAATAATAATAATAATAATAATAATGTACCCAGATATTGGATACATACAATGTACCAATATTGATATTGGAAACAAGAAAAATTAATTGATTATCAGTTAAAAGAATATTTTAAGAAAATGTAATAATAATAATAATAATGTACCCGAATTAAAAATTATATTGGAAACAAGAAAAAATGTATGAACTGATTCAGTTAAAAGAATATTTTTAAGAAAACATGTTTCATAATATAGATTTTATGGTAGCAGTAAGATTCCACTTGTTAATGTTAGTTAACTGTTATTTAACATGATGAACTAACAATGAAAAAATAATTCTAAAGCACTCTTAGTTAGTTATTTTCAAAATTTGCTACTGCATTATTAAAATTAAAAGTTGTTTCTGTTAACATTATTCAATAGACCTGAGTTAACAATGAACTAACTAATGTATTGTCATTGTTAGTTAATCTTAGTTGTCAACTATTGGGATCTTATCATAAAATTATCATAAAATGTTATAAATTTTATAATATATGTAATGGATAATTTATTACTCAGTAGAATATGATGGCATGACATGACCCAGAAAGACAGAAGGAATGATTATTTTGTGTGTGAGTCTACTATTTTTATATTCTGGAACTCCCCAGCGTGTGTGTGTGTGTGTGTGAAAGAGAGAGAGTGTGTGTGTGTGTGTGTGAGAGAGAGAGAGAGTGTGTGTGTGTGTGTGTGTGCGTGCGCGCACATATGCTAATGTGTTTGCACTTTTATCTAGTTCTCTTCACGGCTGGGTGAGAGCAGGGAGTAGTGTGACGTCTGTACTGACGTGTTTCTGTTCTCCAAGCCCGTGCGTTTGTCCCTCGGTGCTTCATTCATTCCCAGCAGTTTAACCTCCACCTATTTCTGCCTTTGCCTGCGACAGAGAGGAAACTCTCGAGTCCTTTTCTTTCCATCTTTTGTCTTTTCCTCTGCTCCGTGGCATCGCGGATGGCACTTCCATCCGTAGCGTTAGTGGCCGTCCATCGTTTCCATGAGGGGATTTGAGTGAAAAGCCACTGAGGTAAAACTAGACTGCCGGAGAGCAGTTAAGACTATTAGGTGCTGACAGAGACATACGTTAAAGTGTAATACACGTCAGGCCTTACATGAGGCTGAACATGACCTTAGAAATCAGCTGTCAGTCAGCGTGTCTCACAATAGAGCTGTCAGAGCATGCTGGGCCAGTGAGGGTGCTTCCCATAATGCACTGGGCCTTGGGAGAAGTGCGAGACCGTGAACTGATAGAGCAAACAATGCACTGGAAGAAAGAATGCTTGTGTGTGTGGAATCGACATTCTTAGTGAGCATCTTGTATGTGTGTTTATGTATGCAAATACTAATGCAAACGCAGTGTTTGGTCCTGTTGTACATGCAGCAGTAACAATAGGTGAAGATGCCCAGCTTTAAATGAAGGTTCAGCTAACGCACTACTCCATTTATGCATTCTCCAGTGACAGTGAGTCGGGGTTATTATAGTTAACTAAAACTAAAACCATTAAAAAAATCTTATTTGAAATAAACTTGATCTTCAATAAAATAAACGTTAACTGATATAAAATAAAATATATTTTTTTTTAAATGTATTTCAGCTAGTTGTCAAGGGAGCATTTCTTATTTTAATTTAGTTTGTTTTAACTTGGTGTACTAAAGTAATTAAAACTAGAACTAAAATTAATAAAGATTTTGTCCTCAAAAAAATATTTGTGAGCAACATATAAATTGGAATTATTTCATAATGTAAATAAAACTATTTAGATATTTAGATAAATAATATTATATTATTTTCTTGTATACAGTAGACTTCTGAAAGCATGAATTTGACTTTACCTTTAACTAACATGCTCAACCAGATTCAAGTTGACCATAAAGTGAAAACTAACTGTATGAAAACATCTACTAATATAAATAAAATAATATTAATAATTAAATTATATTCACGTATATGAATGTTTGTGTCTATATACACACACACACAAACACACATTCAGAATACAATCTTATTTTTTATATTATAATAATTTATATTATGGTATATATCAACAGATATATTCAATTATTATATTCTAATCTATGTAATTAATATTTTATTTATATTATTAGGTGTTATATGGAGCTCCTGAAAACATGAAATTGACTAACTTTAACTAACAACCTTAATACGCTTTTCTTCAAACTGTTTTCCGCTCTCACAGTAAAAGTAAGACTTTAAAGTGAAAACTGACTATACAGTAGAAGTAGACGGTTTACGCTAATGTGGTCTATAGCATCTCGTGGCAATTCTGTAAATGCAGTATGTGGTTTACCGACGTTTTGGTACACAGTGATCAAGCTTGCATAACTAGAAGTGTCTGGATTTCAGGCAAATTAATAGTTGTGTGTGTGTGTGTGTGTGTGTGTGTGTGTGTGTGTGTGTGTGTGTGTTCAGTGTCTAAGCCTTCTTATCAGAAGGATATCCTCCCGCTGAAGATCGATGCTGCTCTTTCTGCTTCACAGCCATATTCAGACACACATGATGCTCAGACGTGTGTGTGTGTGTGTGTGTGTGTGTGTTTGAGAGCTAACAGAGCTTGCTCTCTTTTCTAATTACCCAGTTGTTTTATCATTAGTCAATTAAGGGACTTGGTTTTCTCTTGTCTCTGTATCGTATTTGCTGCATGAAACACTGATTAGCACTTCAAAGTTCTGGTTCACCCACAAGCTTTCAAAGTGCAGCCAATCGTGTGCTTGATTTCTGCCTGCTTTCCTCTCATTGATCTGTGGAAAGCAGCCATCTCCAGGATCCAGTGCCTGATGAAAGGTGTGGAGTAGTGCAAACACGGCTGACGGTTGAACCTGTGACCCTTGACGTAAAGAGAGAGTGAGTGTGTGAACCTCAGGAGACCCATCTCTTCCTCGTACCCTTCCCAGGGTGCACTGCTTCTCCCATGTCTGTATTGTTGGTGTTTGTGTTCAGTTGCCTTCACTCTCATTAGCAGCCGCCACGTTACGTCACTGCTCTTTTACATAAACTTTTCTAACAAAAGAACATGTTCGCATTATATTTTTCCCAAATAAAAAAAAGAAATATAATATAATATAATACATTTAAACCACAAAAGTCATATTACTGTATTGCATGTAAACATTTTAATTTAATTAAAATGAGTGAATTAGCAAAATTAGCTATTTTTTATTCGATTCCTATTACTGTACAATAAATCATTACTGCAGTTATTTTAATTAAAATCTGCATTAATTTAAAAGAGTGCAAAAGTGGTACCATAATGTATAAATACTTTCAATTATATATTTTATTATTTTTGTGCATTATAGTAATACATACATATAATTAATAGCAATATATAAAATGAATCATATCGAATATAAATATATTCATATTTTGAGGTGAAAAGAAATATGAAATTATATATTTGCATGGAAATATATTATATTATTATAATATAATATAATATAATATAATTATATAATATAATATTATAAAATTCCTATAAAATGGTACCATAATGTATAAATACTTAAATGTAAATGTTTATATATATATTTTATGATATATATTT
>NW_015655573.1:5328-19434 GCF_001515625.1 Sinocyclocheilus rhinocerous | reverse complement strand
ATGATATATATTTTTAATGATATATATATAATTTGGGGTGAAAAGAAATAAGATATTATATTTTAATATATTGCAGTATGTTATATATTTAAACCACAAAATTCTATTAAAAGTAATGTAAAAATGGTACCATAATGTAGAAATACTATAATATTAATATATATATATTTTGCATTATTATTATTATTGTCTTATATTGGGAAAAATATGGTTGATACAGGTTTCTGACTGGTTTTGTGGCTTTTTAGTGACTTCTTAGTGACACATTGCGTCACTGCTCATTTGCATAAACTTTTTCTCAACTTTATCACATCCAGTGCTGGATCTGTTCATCATCATATAGTCACTGTCAGGCATGTTCCTGGAAATCCCATGTCAAATGCACTGTCAGCTTGAACGTCCCTTCAGAGAAACTATCAAGTGTCTCTGTGTCATAAAAAAGTGTGAAGGAGTGGAAAGGCATTTTTGTTGACCAATTTATCCCAAACAACTATTTATTGTGTGGGCCCTGAGGTAATGCTCTTTGCCCGGCTGTCACTTAGCAACAGGCTATTTTCAATATAAATGCTTCCTGTGGTGTGTGGAGCACCTACAGTATCTGACAGCAGCGGCGCAGCTGAGACACACACACACACACACACACACACACACACACATACACACTCATTGTCCGCTAAAGACAGTACATCAGCCAGACAGACTGATCTGTGAGTTTGCCCAACACTGGCATCAGGAGGAAGAGGCGTGCCACCGCCGGGCTGCTCTGCCCCATAGCATGGCCACCAGGTGGGAGATGCACCGTACTCTTTTTATTGTTGCTAATATTCATCTGTATACTATATGTGAAAAGTTTGGATGCACTTTACTGATGTTTTTTCTGGATCTTAAAAGCCTGTTGGGTTTTGTGTAGATGCTTGAAATGTGTTGCAAATATGCATTGTGCCTACATATGTTTCTTTACAAAACTGAAAATTTAATATTTCAATTCATTTAAAAAAAAATTTTTTTTATTTGATTAATCGTTTAATAGTAATTTTAACTGTGTTAGTAGTTGAACATAAAGTGAAAACTGATTGCATAATCCGAAAATTTGTGCACAAAACTAGAATCAGATGCAGTGTTATTTTAGTATCATTGATGTAGTATTGTAGTTTTAATCAGTATTTTAAATTAGATTTTATTTTTATATTTACTATGTTTTTAGTTTTAGTATTTTGTTGTGTTTTTGTCATTTTTATTCATTTTTAAAAAATATGTCTATATAGTTTTTTAGTAAGTTTTAGTTATGAAAAATATAACGTTGGCAACTAATTGAAATAAATTTACGTTTATTATATTTTATTTTGTTTTATTTCATTTTAATATTTTGATTTTTCATTTTCATTTTGAAGTTTTAGTATTTTTGTTGTGTGTTTTTGTCATTTTTATTCTTTTTTAAATGTCTATAGTTTTTATTAGTTTTTTGTTTTAGTTTTAAGTTATTTTAGTATTTCAACTTCAGCTGTACTTTAGCTGAAATAATTTTTTTAATATTTTTTTTTATTTAATTTTTTTTCAGTATTTTTTTTACATTGTTTTAGTTTTAGTTAACGATAATAATCCTGCTCAGATGTCACTCACACAAAATCCATCAGAGATCCACAGTGGCTCTTGGTTTACCAAGGCAATAACTGGAAGGATTTCTCTGTCATACAGTATTTCCTGTGAATCACGCCGTGTGTTTTTGCGGAGAAGGAAATTTGTGGTACATCAGAGAAGCTCTGAATCACTAGTCCACTTACAGATTCATCCATGTCTCGATCACAAGTCTACTCACCTCACGCAACAGCCCGTGTGTGTTACGATGACAAAAATGATGTTTTTAACTTTTGCACGGAGAAAAAATGGAACAAGATCAAGGATAATATTTAGATTTGAAGTTGGAAGCTCATTGGATTCAGATCATTAGCTTCAGTAACATTTGAGTCCGGAATAAAGATGTCTGCATCCAGCATCACCGCAGTCAGACGTCACTGAATTTGTGGGACGCCACAAAATCTGAAGTAATCCGCCTATAAAAAACACTTTTTTTTTTTTTTTTAAATGGCACACAATATTGACATGGTTTGTAGTCTGGATAGAGGTTTTAAAACACTTGGCTCTTGCTCAAGTGTCAAAGCGATATGACTAATTACCGACTCCTATCGCTACTTCAGTATTATGAAGTGAAGAAGCCTTTAAAACGCTGCTCTTTCCACAAACAGCCATTAACATTCTTGTGTTGTGAGGACCTCAGGCAGCTCGCTTCATTCACAATTTAGTCCTGCTGTAATTTTTATGATGCCGTTGTGACACGTTGGCTGTTAAAAGCGCTGTCATGGGGCGCAAAACGACAGTGATACACAGTCAGAGCAGCATTGAAGTGTTACAAAAGTTTGTCACGCTCGTTTTGAGTCGCTTCGCATGCTGAAAAACTCATTCTCGTGCAAAAACATGAATACATTATGTAGGAGCCAAAATACTTCAGGTTTCATGCAAAGATAATTGGTTGAATTTTGTTATCTGAGTTGACCCCATCTAGTGGCCAAGGTAAAGATGCAAGGCCTCTGAGATAAAAGACCTGTGACTTCACCTGAGGGTGTGGTTGAAACAGGAAGTGACAGTCTTTGACTCCAGCTCTAATCTATTTTGTCTTTGCAATCCTTTACTTTATTGAGATTTAGTTTTTTCATTTAGTATTTTTATTTTTAATTGTAATAAATGTTACTTCAAGTTTGGAACAATCAACAATAGGGCTGAACGATTAATTGCATATGATTTATAGCTCATAAAGAGCTTTAAAAAATAATTGCATATTAAATCGCAATCGCAATATTGGTAAAAAAAATCGCAATTAGATTCTTTTCCAAAATCGTTCAGCCCTAATCAACAATGTGGACACTGGAATTTGTTGGACTGTGAACGTCAAGCCTTTTATTTATTTATTTTTTGTTTTTTTGTCCAGCCACCAAAGTAAGCAACTAGCCACTACACATTCCACCAGCCAAGACTGATATCAATACTGGGTTGGTTGAGCATTCAAATTGCACAAGGCCTGTTTTGTGTGTTTTTGTGCATTTGTCCTATATTGTGTACATGTTTATTTTTATTTATGTACACTACTGTTCAAAAGTTTAATGTAAGATTATTTTCTTCTTGTTATTGAAAGAAATTAGTAGTTTTATTTAGCAAGGATGCATTAAATTGTCTGAAAGTGACACTACAGACATTTATAATGTTACAAAATAAATTTTTTTTTCAAATCAGTGCTGTTTTTTTTTGTTGTTTTTTTGGAAAAAAAAAGTGTTATGGTTTCGAGGAAAATATGAATGATATCTTAGAAATCGTATTAGAATGATTTCTGAAGGATCGTGTGACACTGAAGACTGGAGTAATGATGCTGAAAATTCAGCTTTGATCACAGAAATAAATTACATTTTAACATATATTAAAACAGTAAGCAGTTCTTTTAAATTGTAATAATATTTCATATTTTTACTGTATTTTTGATCAGATAAATGCAGCTCTGGTGAGCAACAGAGATTTCTTTCAAAAACATTTTTACCCTAAACTTCTAACCCCAAACGACCCCAAACTTTTGAACAGTAATGTGTATACAGTATATGTGTTTGTTGTGGCATTATTTGCATGACATTTAAGCATGTTACAAGCCAACAATTCTCATTACTGTAATATTTTTACTGCACAATAAATAAATTGAGTACAAAAATGCTATAAAACACTTTGGAAACAAGCAGCACATTGGTGTCAGATTGTAGTTTTTGAGGGAATTACAGAAAGCACTCATTCATGCAGTATTCAGACGGGACGGTCCTGGTGTGGCATGTATGTCATTGTAGAGTAAGGGAAGCATCTCAGCTGGTGTGGCGTAAAGGGTTCTTCCTCTTTCACGCCTCACTGCACCTCGGCATCTGCGCAGCGGCTCCGCGTGTGCGTGTTTCTCTGATGAGCCGAGTGTAGAAACGTTCGTGCAAATGCAGTGAATCAAAGCCCTCGCTATTGCTTTCATGCACATTTGCATCCCATTGGGCGGCGTGTTTTGAATGCATATGCACGGAGAATAACATGACTCAGCATCTATCTGTGTCTAGTATGAGCCCTGCGATCAATGAGATGCTGTTAGAGGACTTTTCCCTCCCGGCTGTCCTGTACCACTGTTCACAATGGGCCTGATCAACCTGGACGGATCGATACAGTTTCCACCAGCAACCTCCGTTTTGTTCCCTGGATGTGTTGTTGATATCACCTATGCACACACACATACGCACACAGACACAATCACACTAATCCAAGGACATTAGCCATCGAGAGAGTCCATTTCAGGCAGGTAATGGGCAGATTTGGCTATCACAGGATGTCATAAAGGTTGCGCTGAAGAGCGAGATAATGTGTGGTTTTTAAGGCCGGGCTCTCTGGGATCTGTCAGCCGCTCTCCAAGCCAAAGTGCTTGAGCAACTTTCCCATAAACACCTCTCTTGTTTTAGCCGGCGATAAAACACACAAACACACATGCTAAAGTTTAAAAGAGCCCAAGTTTGGTTTTACGGCCCATTGTTTGCACAGAACATCCTCTTGTTTGACAAGCTCATTGGTGACTCACGTCTCTTGATGTTGGATGCAGTAAACGCTGTTTTGATAACGGACTGAGACAGGAGAAAGCAAGAGAGAAAAAATGTAATGAAAGGAAGGAGCTGAAAGACTCCCACGCAAGGAGCAATGTTGCCTCAGTCCACTTAACCTCGCTCTCCGTGCCTTCTATATTTAATCGCCCTTTTTCACTTCCCGGCAGTCCACGTGTGACCCTAGTGGAAGACCTGAGTAACACAGAGAGCAGAGGAAGTGTTTCTCATTCTCTCCACAGCTGGAAAGATAGATTTCTGTCTCCAGACATTTCTCAAAATCTGTTAAGAATATGCGCGTGTGTGTGTGTGTGTGTGTGTGTAAACAAACTGATTACTCTATTATAGTCATATTTTTAAGCTTAAACATATTATTGGGTAATATAAAATATAATTTTATTATAATTTTAAATACATTTATTACTTGTAGTATTTTTTATATTTATACATTTTATCATATATTCAATTATATATTTACACACACACACACACACACACATATATTCACATTATCTTGACAATTTAGTATAATTAAGCATGTGACAGTAATACTTTAAATACTGTATGTGTATTTATATACATTGTTATTATAATAAAATAGTTCTATATTTTTATTAAATGCATATATATATTATATATATCATATGCATTATATATAGACGCACACATACACATTATCATGACAATTAAGTAATACTGTAAATACAGTTTATGCGTATTTATATATAATTTTATTATAATTGCACAAAATAATTAAATATTTTTAATAAATGCATTTTGATTATGTGTGTGTATATAGAATGTTATAATAATATATAATGTGTGTGTGTAATGCTATAAATTCAATATCATTTTTATTTATTAAATGATTATATATACTTATATATATATTGTATATATAAGCATCTATCTATCTATCTATCTATCTATCTCTACTGTATGTATATATATATATAGTAGAGAGAGATAGATAGATAGATAGATAGACGATATATGACAGTAATACTGTAAATGTGTGTATAATGTTATAATTCTATATAATAATTTAATATAATTTTTTGTTAAATGTTTTTATATATATCTTTTTATAATTGCTAAAAGAAAAAAAACTATAATTTTTATTTCTATATAATATATAATTGTAATTTAAATTGTAAATTGTAATTTATTTCGATAAAGAAAATCTTTTAATTTTGGGGTAAAATGTGACCTGGACATGCTTTTGCAAGGTTCACCTACACAAACAACAAATGAATCTGAGAAAGCATTTCTATTTTCCCACAAGGGTCACTTGCAGGCCCCCTGCCGTGGGTCGTGAGGTCGTGAGGTCGTGACCTGCCTCTGCAGGAGGCCGGAGGAGAGATGCTGAGGTCACGGCACTCTCCTCCTCATTCACATGCAGCTCTCATTAATACTTCACCACGCTCATAACTCCTGACCTGTGCCGACTGTTCACGCTAATGAAACGATGAGCCAGCCCGTTTCCGACAGTTAAAGCTAAACCCAGCAGCCATTCTTTTTCCAAATATGCACAACGGCGGACAGTTTTTGTGTTTACATAGTTTTACAACTCGAACGTTTCTCGGAAGCTCTTGATCCAAGCCTCTCTTACGCACTTTTTTTGACAGCGGCTAAATCTGAGATATGTAGCGTGAAGCTGTGCATACATCCTCCTCATGTTCTCTCTGTAGTAACTCACGGCAAAATGACGGATGTCAGAGGAGTCCTGGAAAGCTTTTTTTTTTTTTGTCACTCTCCGACTCCCCTTGTGTTTGAGTTTGTCATTCCAGCTGTGCTCTTACTTTGCCCTGAGTGCAGCAGCTAATTATCGCACCTCACTGCAGGCTTATTTAATCAGAGGGAGCGTGAGCGACGCCGCTGTGATATGAACTTACATTAGTGATGAAGAGACCTGAATGCCACACGCCAATCTCTGTGTGATGCTTACTTTCATTTTAAAGGAATAGTTCATGCAAAAAGGAAACTGGCTGAAAATGTATTCACCCTCAGTCCATCTAAGATGTTGATGAGTTTGTTTCTTCATCAGATTTGGAGAAATGTAGCATTGCATCGCTTGCTCACCAATGGATCCTCTGCAGTGAATGGGTGCCGTCAGAATGAGAGTCCAAACAGCTGATAAAAACATCACAATAATCCACAAGTAATCCACACCACTCCAGTCCATCAGTTAATGTCTTGTGAAGCCAAAAGCTGCGTGTTTGTAAGAAACAAATCCATCAAGGCCTTGAAGTTTTTAACTTCTAACCATTGCTTCCCGCTAAAATACAAGTCCATAATCCATAATAACGCTTCATCCAGTGAAAAAGCCGTCTCGTCTGAATCAGAAGAGAAATCTGCACAGATCAAGCACCGTTAACAAGCCAAAACAGCTCTAAACAAATATGTGGGTGGATTTTGATGTGAGACACAACAGGAGATTAACTTTTTCACTGGAGGAAGCGTTATTATGGATTATGGACTTGTATTTTAGCTTGAAGCAATTGTGTGAAGTTAAAAGCGTCTTGATGGCTTTGTTTCTTACAAACACACAGCTTTTGGCTTCACAAGACATTAACTGATGGACTGGAGTGGTGTGGATTACTTGTGGATTATTGTGATGTTTTTATCAGCTGTTTGGACTCTCATTCTGACGGCACCCATTCACTGCAGAGGATCCATTGTTGAGCAAGTGAAGCTAAATTTCTCCAAATCTGATGTAGAAACAAACTCATCTAGATCTTGGACAGACTGAGGATGAGTACATTTTCAGCTAATTTTCATTTTTGGTTGAACTATTCCTTTAAATGCAAACAAATCACACACTAATAGTCTGATTATTGCCAGTAATTTCTTCTAATTATTTATAATATAAAATATGCGTTCAAATTCAATAGGCATGTTTTCTTCTGCTGTTTTCATTGACCTGCCTCAAATTCAAAATCTGCTTCAAATGCAAAAAAAATGGCAAAATAATTCCTGAGCTCACTAGAAATATTGTTTTCTATTCATGCAGTGTTTTTAAACCCATGCATTTGCATAATGCATCATCTGTCTATAGCACAAATGTGCATTTTCATGAGCGTGGACATTAAAATGTGATTTTGGTTGCTGCATAATCATAATAACATAATCACAAAATTCTGTTAACACAAGCTTCAAATTAATCTCAGTACAGCTTTAATCTCATTATGAACATAGTCATTATGTGTTTGAGCATATTTGTGTTCCACTGCAATGTTTTTCTGATGCTGTTATGTGTTTAATAGAATGATAAACATAAAAACTAGATGTTTCAGGCCTTTAGATGTGGTTAATGTACCGGTAATATGCCAAACACACCAATTTGGTCTTGATAGACTGCAATCAGAACAGAATCTTAATAATTTCTTGTAGAGAATCTCATAATCTGTGTAATTTTGCTGTAGCTACAAGCCCAAAATTATCACGAGTTTAATCATTCAAATCATTCAGACTGGAAATGAAAGAGTACTTATTTGTATTTTTTTTCTCTGACGTGACACCAGCATCCGTGATCTGTTTTAAAGCAGCAGGGATTTTGCATTTTGCATTATTCACCAAGGGTCTATGGCCGAGGAAATCCCATACAGTAAGATCAGACCGAGCACTTAATACATGAGTGTGTTTTATACACAAACAAGAGAGCGAGTATAAACCCGACCCGCTGACGCGAACTTGTTACCATAGCAACCACTCATCTGTCAGCCTCACGTGCGCAGTGCTGTCAACGGCACATGAGCTGGCAGAATTAATCAAGGAGTTTTTGATGAAGGGAAAAAATGTAAAGAAACACATGAGTCTACTGTCAATATCTTGCTTCTCTGTTTCCTGTAAGTGTGGTTCATACATGTCTTGACTCTTGTACAAGGTTTATGAGATTTCACAGAAGATGCTGATGAGGACAGAGCAGATCCCCATTCAGACTGAATTTAAAATAAAATAAAAAAACAATGAACAAAAATGAAAAGCTAATACTGGTGTACATCTTGTCATCTTGTTAGTGGCGTTTGCTTGCAATACACTGAATAAAATATATTTTATTAGATAGATAGATAGATAGATAGAAAATGTAATATAAATGTATATTAAATAATTATATATAATATATAATAATTTTTAATATAAATGTAAAAATATTTTTACACTAAATAACCAATAGAACCAAAATACATACACAGAACTTGTAGAATATCAATTTTAAATATAGTTTGTTTTTTAATAGAATATCAAACCAGTTTGCATGTCCCCAATAATCACTGCAATATTTTATTTGGCTATAGTCTAAAAAGCAGAAACAAATTTACCCTAAATTTTGCAGTAATTAAGATGCATATATATATATATATATTTTTTTTTTTAGAAATGTAATCATTGTAGACTTTTTTTTACTATATTTATATAATTATATATGTCACTTTTTCCTACGAATGACCCTGAAATTTCATACAATAAATGCATTGATCATAAGAATTTATATATATATATATATATATATATATATATTAGTTAGCTTAGTTAATTTTATACATGCATTATATATCTATGTATGTGTGTGTATAAAATTAACATTATATGCATTATAAAATAAATGTAAAAAATTTCCGTTTGTTTGTTTACAAGTACGTTGTATACAGTGGGTACGGAAAGTATTCAGACCCCCTTAAATTTTTCACTCTTTGTTGTATTGCAGCCATTTGCTAAAATCATTTGTTAATTTTTTTTCCTCATTAATGTACACATAGCACCCCATATTGACAGAAAAACACAGATTTGTTGACATTTTTGCAGATTTATTACAAAAGAAAAACTGAAATATCACATGGTCCTAAGTATTCAGACCCTTTGCTGTGACACTCATATATTTAACTCAGGTGCTGTCCATTTCTTCTGATCATCCTTGAGATGGTTCTACACCTTCATTTGAGTCCAGCTGTGTTTGATTATACTGATTGGACTTGATTAGGAAAGCCACACACCTGTCTATATAAGACCTTACAGCTCACAGTGCATGTCAGAGCAAATGAGAATCATGAGGTCAAAGGAACTGCCTGAAGAGCTCAGAGACAGAATTGTGGCAAGGCACAGATCTGGCCAAGGTTACAAAAAAATTTCTGCTGCACTTAAGGTTCCTAAGAGCACAGTGGCCTCCATAATCCTTAAATGGAAGACGTTTGGGACGACCAGAACCCTTCCTAGAGCTGGCCGTCCGGCCAAACTGAGCTATTGGGGGAGAAGAGCCTTGGTGAGAGAGGTAAAGAAGAACCCAAAGATCACTGTGGCTGAGCTCCAGAGATGCAGTCGGGGGATGGGAGAAAGTTGTAGAAAGTCAACCATCACTGCAGCCCTCCACCAGTCGGGGCTTTATGGCAGAGTGGCCCGACGGAAGCCTCTCCTCAGTGCAAGACACATGAAAGCCCGCATGGAGTTTGCTAAAAAACACCTGAAGGACTCCAAGATGGTGAGAAATAAGATTCTCTGGTCTGATGAGAGCAAGATAGAACTTTTTGGCCTTAATTCTAAGTGGTATGTGTGGAGAAAACCAGGCACTGCTCATCACCTGTCCCAACAGTGAAGCATGGTGGTGGCATCATCATGCTGTGGGGGTGTTTTTCAGCTGCAGGGACAGGACGACTGGTTGCAATCGAGGGAAAGATGAATGCGGCCAAGTACAGGGATATCCTGGACGAAAACCTTCTCCGGAGTGCTCAGGACCTCAGACTGGGCCGAAGGTTTACCTTCCAACAAGACAATGACCCTAAGCACACAGCTAAAATAACGAAGGAGTGGCTTCTCAACAACTCTGTGACTGTTCTTGAATTGCCCAGCCAGAGCCCTGACTTAAACTCAATTGAGCATCTCTGGAGAGACCTGAAAATGGCTGTCCACCAACGTTTACCATTCAACCTGACAGAACTGGAGAGGATCTGCAAGGAGGAATGGCAGAGGATCCCCAAATCCAGGTGTGAAAAACTTGTTGCATCTTTCCCAAAAAGACTCATGGCTGTATTAGATCAAAAGGGTGCTTCTACTAAATACTGAGCAAAGGGTCTGAATACTTAGGACCATGTGATATTTCAGTTTTTCTTTCTGCAAAAATTGCAAAAATGTCAACAATTCTGTGTTTTTCTGTCAATATGGGGTGCTGTGTGTACATTAAAAAATTAACTAAATTAACTTAAATGATTTTAGCAAATGGCTGCAATATAACAAAGAGTGAAAAATTTAAGGGGGTCTGAATACTTTCCGTACCCACTGTAAATTACAGTCCTGTGTATGTATATATGTATGTATATGTATGTATATATGTATGTATATGTGTATATATATATGTATGTATATGTGTATGTATATGTATGTATATGTGTATGTATATGTATGTATATATGTATGTATATGTATATATATATGTATATATGTATGTATATATATGTATATATATATATATGTATATATGTATATATATATAATTTTATTTAATTTATTTAAAATTTAAAATAGAAGATTTGGCTGGAAGATTTAAGAACTGTGTGTAAATGTGGATGATCATATTTTAATGTATTTGTATCATAATTATTTCTGAATGAGCCATTTTTGCAGCTTAGTTTCAAACAATTGTTTGTGTATATGTACATAGCATATCAAACAAGAGGCATAGGAACAAACCGTAGCGACTTTGCTCATGAATATTAATTACGTGACATTCGCCCAGTAGTCCTGGCTGATTGCCTTAAATGCAGAGGCTTGGTTTTGTGTGTGTGTGTGTGTGTGTGTGTGTCTAGCTACTTCGGCAAAGACAAATGAACCTCAAAGTCTTAAAAATAAAATTTTTACAGTTTCGTTTGATGACTTTAGTGGTCCAGAAATGATACACTTTGTTGTTGAGAGCTTTTTGGAATGAATCTTTAAAATGAAGCACGTTCTGTTGGCATCTGAACATATGCCCTAGCAGATGCTGCCTGTCGTGAAGATCTTCTGAGTTTTTAAGATCTCTCTCTCTCTCTCTCTCTCTCTTTCTCTCTCTTTCTCGAACAATGAACGTCCACACGGCCCAATACGAGCAGCCATCCGGCCTTATGCAAGTCAGTTTCTCCTTCCTCCATTAGTTATTCTCTGTATGTGTCAGTCCTTCATCTGCTTTTGATGTCTTTCTCTCTCTCTTTCTCCATCATGCGTGTGTGTGAATACTGTATCCAGTGGCCGTTTTTGAGGGCTAGTGAGGAAAGACAGAGTGTGAGAGGTGTTATAACTCTGTCCTCTTTCTGGTTTCTCCTGTACTTCTTGTGACCTCCTTCTCTCTTGCCCTCGAAATCTCTCCCTCTCTCGTTCTCTGTGTGTCTCTCGTTCCCCCGTGTGTAGCAGTGCGGCGTCACTCTCTGCGTCAGTGTGCCATTACGTCAGCCCTTCATCGCGTCACCGCTGAGGTGCAGATGAGCTAACGTGTCTTTCTCTCTCTCTTTCTCCATCATGCGTGTGTGTGAATACTGTATCCAGTGGCCGTTTTTGAGGGCTAGTGAGGAAAGACAGAGTGTGAGAGGTGTTATAACTCTGTCCTCTTTCTGGTTTCTCCTGTACTTCTTGTGACCTCCTTCTCTCTTGCCCTCGAAATCTCTCCCTCTCTCGTTCTCTGTGTGTCTCTCGTTCCCCCGTGTGTAGCAGTGCGGCGTCACTCTCTGCGTCAGTGTGCCATTACGTCAGCCCTTCATCGCGTCACCGCTGAGGTGCAGATGAGCTAACGTTGCTTTTTCTCTCTTCCCCCTTTGTCTCTTTCTCTCGCGCTACCTGTGCGTTTAACTCTATCTCTCCCTTACGCCAACTTCCTATCTCTCTCGTCCAGTCTACGGGCACCAGCGTGACGGTGGACATCGCGGTGATGGGCGAGGCCCACGGACTGATCTCAGATCTGCTGGCTGACCCCTCCCTACCGCCGAACACCTGCAGCACCCTGCGGGCCGTCAGTAACCTGCTCAGCACCCAGTTCACCTTCCAGCCGCTGCACCACCGGCCGCGCCTGAGCCCCCTGCTGGCCTTCAGCGATGGACACGCCTGCTCCGACTCAGAGGAGGTGCCGGAGAAAGGAGAGAGGCTGGCCATCTCAAAGGTAAAGCCACACCCTCTCAGGTAGCAGGATTTGATTGGTAAATGGCCCTTTGCTAAGCCCCACCTTAAAAATATGACTGACCTTTGCAGCTGTTGTGGTGCCGGCCACTTTTTTCCATTTCCATACATTTTGTTCAGTTTTTTTTTAATAGTGAGAAATCTGTATTGTGACATACATTCAATTTTAACAAATTATCGTGAAAGAAAATGAAATGGGTGTGACTTGACTCTATTCTTCAGTCATTGATTGCATGTTGCTAAGCCCCGCATTAAAATATGATTGACCAATCTAATCTTTGCAGCTGTCGCGGCATCAGCCACTTTTTTCCATTTCTATTCTTTAAGTAGCGAAAGATTCTTTTTTTTCCGTATTGTGATGTATATTTGAGTTTAATTCATTAATGACATAGAAATCTGTGGGCGGGACTTGGTTCCGGTTAGTTGTTGATTGGATGTTGAGATGTGAGAGGAGGTGCCAGAGAAAGGAGAGAGGCTGGACATCCCGTAGGTAAGGCCAAACCCTTTCAGGTGCTGGAATTTGATTGGTTATTGGCCCTTTGCTAAGCCCCACCTTAAAAAAAATGGTTTACCAATCTGACCCTTGCAGCTGTTGTGGCTCCACCCACTTTTTTCCATTTAAATTTTTTCGTTGAGATTTTTAAAGTAGTCACAGATTCTTTCTTCCATATTGTGATGTACATCTGAGTTTATTGAAATTAAATTATTAAATTAAAATTGGATTATTGAAAAATAAAAGGTGGGCGGAACTTAGTTCTGTGCAGTGGTTGTTGATTGGATGTTATGTGAGAGAAGCGCCAGAGAAAGGACAGAGCCTGGCCATCTCAAAGTTAACGCCACACCCTCTCAGGAGTAGGACTTTGCTAAGCCATGCCTTAAAATATGACTGACCTTTGCAGCTGTTGCCATTTCCATTCCATTTCCAGATTTTTTTAAAGCCGCAAATGGTGGCGGGAATTGGTCCTATGCATTGGTTGTTGATTGGATGTTGAGATGTGGGCGGGGCACTCACTTGAGCTTGCGTGGGTGGAGTTTAAGAGGACTTAATTATTGGAGAATCCTGCATATATCATTAGAGAGGAGTCTATTGTTTTCACCAGAAGATCTGGATATAATGTTTTTATTAAAGGGGTCATATGATGTGATTTCATGTTTTCTTTTGTCTTTGGAGTGTTAAAAGCTGTTCATGCATACAGAAGATCCGTAAATTCGCAAAGATTAAAGTCTCAAACCCAAAGAGATATTCTTTATAAAAGTGAACACTCAGCCACGCCTTCCTAAAACGCCTCGTTCAAACACGCCCCCACATATCTAC
>NW_015655573.1:4830-5241 GCF_001515625.1 Sinocyclocheilus rhinocerous | reverse complement strand
TGTGGGAAGATTTGCATAACACCGCCCAAATGTATACGCAAAGAAAGAAGGCGTTACTTTTATTCTCGCTGTAGTATTGTTGCTGTCGCCGCCATGTCGTGGAGACGCTGTGTTTCGTTGCGAAAGCCAAACTACTTTGTTTTGCCTTTCAAAAGAGGACACAACTGGAAATCAGTGGTTAAATTTTATTTACAACACTATTCCAGAACAGTACAACCCAAATATTCGAGTGTGTGCAGCTCTTTTTACAGAAGAAAGTTTCCTGAACCTGGTAAGGGGCATAACATTTCCGTCACATGCTTGAGGAATTCGGGCAATCACAACGCACTGGATCGTTGGCCAATCAGAGCACACCTCGCTTTTCAGACCGATGAGCTTTGTAAAAATCGACGCGTTTCAGAAAGGCGGGGC
>NW_015655573.1:3955-4605 GCF_001515625.1 Sinocyclocheilus rhinocerous | reverse complement strand
TTTAGTCATTTAGCAGATGCTTTTATCCAAAGCGACTTACAAATGAGGACAATGGAAGCAATCAAAATCAACAAAAGAGCAATGATATGCAAGTGCTATAACAAGTCTCAGTTAGCTTAACGCAGTACACGTAGCAAGGTTTTTTTTTAATTATATAATAAATAAAAAGAAAACATAGAATAGAAAAAGAATAGAGCAAGCTGGTATTAGAGACCTTTTTTGCTTTTGATAATTGTATAATAAATAAAAAGAAAACAAATAGAATACAAAAAGATTAGAGAAGCTAGTTTTTGTGTTTGTTTGTTTGTTTTTATTTATAGAAAACAAGCATTTAGTAAATGAATAGAGTGCAAGTCTAAAAGGGGCAAGTTGTTTTTTTAAAGAATAGAATTAGAATATAGAGTGCTAGAGTTAGAGGGTCAAATAAAGATGGAAGAAATGTGTTTTTAGCAGATTCTTGAAGATTGCTAAGGACTCAGCTGCTCGGACTGAGTTGGGCAGGTCATTCCTGTCACAGTGTCTGGTTGTGGTGCCCTGGACTGGCCACTTGAGGGCACTCTCCTGTTTTTGTGTTATATGTTGTGAACTCCATTTCCCATAGTCCCTTGTCTGTCATTCTGTCTGATCATTAGCACCTGTTTATTATTTCC
>NW_015655573.1:2778-3092 GCF_001515625.1 Sinocyclocheilus rhinocerous | reverse complement strand
TCTAGAGGGCACATAAGTCTGAAGTAATGAATTTAGGTAAAGGGATGCAGAGCCAGTGGTGGTTTTGTAGGCAAACATTAATGCCTTGAATTTTATGCGAGCAGCTATTGGTAGCCAATGCAAATTTATAAACAGAGGTGTGACATGCGCTCTTTTCGGCTCATTAAAAATGAATCGTGCTGCCGCGTTCTGGATTAATTGTAAAGGTTTGATAGAACTGGCTGGAAGACCTGCCAAGAGAGCATTGCAATAGTCCAGCCTGGACAGAACAAGAGCTTGAACAAGGAGTTGTGAAGCATGTTCCGAAAGAAAGG
>NW_015655573.1:0-2292 GCF_001515625.1 Sinocyclocheilus rhinocerous | reverse complement strand
TCTCCAAGATACCTTGAAGGACCTATCTGAGAGGTAAGACTCAAACCACTGGAGTGCAGTTCCTGAGATGCCATTTGCCAATAGGGTTAACAGGAGGATCTGGTGGTTAACCATGTCAAAAGCAGCGGACAGATCCAGCAAAATACATATTGAAGATTTGGAATCCGCTCTTGCCAGTCTTTTAATTTTCAGTCAAATTAAACATTTACGCAAAAGAAGTGTTCATAATAAGATCTATAAAACTTGCATTTTTAAAATAGATAGGGTGAACTTTCATTTCATGCTGACTCAATAAAAATTTTTAGCCATAAACCTATTCTAGAAACTCTGAGATGAATATTAGATTTGAAGCAAAACATTTATTTGAAAAAAGACACAGGGTGCAAAACCGTGTAGTTTTTTCTTTTAAATGAGGGAATGAACTATACATCCCATGAATCATTGCAAATGATGTAACTGAATCATAAATAATTGTACAACATGAGTCTATTGACTTGAATTAACAATACATTTTGAGTTTATTGCAAAAATAATCAGACTGGAGGCTGATTTTGATTACATCATTTGCAATTCTTTCTCTATGGATAAAGTTAATGAAATCATGTATTTATTTTTGCACTGAAAATTTGTTATAGGAACGGTTTTCACTCAGAAATAGGAAATTTCATAATTAATTACAAATAAGTAGCAAGTAACACTTTGAATAAATCGTGAAATTCTGAAGCAGAAAGAATGAAATAGTATTTTCTTGCAAAACATACTCCAATAATCTTTGTTTTATTTACATCTTTGAAAATTCATTTTTGCAGTGTATCATCAGACAATACTTTAATAATGGAGTTGCATGAAAGTCTGTGTGTTTGGACAGTTTTAAATATAATTTCATTGTGGAATTATCCAAAAGCACAGTAAAACATTCAGTACAGTAAAAAATGTACTGTACAGTAATCTATATATTTCTTTAAATATAAATCTCATATAAAATGCTTTGACATGCCACAGTTAATTCTCACCCAAATAAGAATAATATCCAGTCACTGAAAATCATGCTGTTCATACCTATGGGACGTTCTGTAAAGCTTGTCCTGCGGGGAACGGAGCTTAGCGACGTTTGTGAACATGGATGGTTTTTCATCGGCTTTGGTGTTTTTACATTATTTTTTAGCATTGCTGCAGCAATTCATTAATGGCTCGCGTAATCGTGGTGGAACCAGTGACAATTTTGAGACAAAAGAAAAAGACTCCATTGTGTTTAATGGTTTACTGCCACGGCCAGTGCTCTGTATTTTTCATCACACACACACACACACACGTTCCTTCCTCATTCACGCCAGCATGGCAGGTCTCTAATGTAGCGGACAATGACGCACATTCTCACAGAAGCCTTTTAATGTTTCACCAGCACTGCAGTTAAAAATGCATGCCGGCACTTAAAGAGTAGGTGAGGCAAAAGTCACTATCCGACTCTCCAGCGCTTTCCCATGCTGCAGTGCTCAGCAAACAACATTAAGAGATGTTTATTAAAGCCCGTTCATTACACCTGGTCCATATGTAGGTCACACCGCACTACGCTCTGATATCGAACAGAATTCAGAGCGCCGGCCTTATTATTTTTCCACAGCGTATATAATGTGATATTTTGGCAGTGTGAAGAAAAACACGAGTGAGTCTGGTTCTTTAAGCAGCGTTTTATCTGTCAGAGCTGCAGCTGTGTCAATATCGGAATAAAAACGGCATGAAACGCAACTGATGGTGACACGATTTTCCTAGAAGGTCAAATAGTTGTGGCCTGTTTGGGTGTCCAGTTTGGCAGTGGCGCATTTAGCTTCGGGCTTGGCAGGAAACGGGGCTTTTTCACATAAATCCCAAATCACTTTTCCTGTATATTTTAACTCGACAAAGAAAAACACTTTTCCTAAGGTGTTACATTTCTGCAGCGCTGCTGATCGGACGTCCATTTCTAGAGCCGGTAAACATGCAACACAGTTACCGTAGGTCAGAAACCTTTAACGCATTATACATGCATGAGCTCCCCGCCTTAGAAAGTACTATTAAGATTTAAAGGCCGATTCCTCTGGTATTTTCCTACTTTAGGATTTTGAGCGAGCGCATGCCTTTGTAGCAGATGTTTAAAATACTAATCTATTCAAGAACTAATAGGAAAGGAAAGTTGTTGAACTGACCGTTTCACTGCACTCTCAGGGCCTGGACTATTCCCTGCAGGTTTTGTTAGTTTTTAGTAAGGCATTATAGCTAAAAATAATTGTGTATGTTGATGTTTCTCAGCCTTTT
>NW_015655572.1:1037633-1057112 GCF_001515625.1 Sinocyclocheilus rhinocerous | reverse complement strand
TTTTCCTTTTAAATTGTCAGATGATGTCCTTTCAGACTGAGGCCTCTGGCCGTAATGTCACCACATGGTCAGTCACTAATCACCGTGTGCCTCAGGTTGACAGCCGTGTACTGTACAGCCTGGTAGATGGTTATGGATGGGGCAGATCGTTACTCTGTCATGTGAGAGACAGCGGTATGGGATATGATGATGGAGAGGGGTTTCAAAACTTTACAACGTCTGCTGACCCTGAGGTTAGCAACATGGAGGTCCATGGCTAGGTGGCTAGCATGAGTGACAGACCTCATAAATATAAATTATTATGTTCTGGGTCTTTTTTTTTTGTCCTCTTCTAATTAGAAACACATTATTTTGCAGAGAGCTTTGAACAGTAATGGTCACTACCAGAAGCAACTTTAAAGCGTTTTTATCTTTTTGGTTCGTTAGAGCTTTCCATGGATTCAAATATTTAATGTAATTATTGAGATCATAGTTCATTTGTAGAAAGAAAAGGGTTTTTAATTAATTTTGATTTATAAACCTAAGGGTTTATTAGTTTTTCATGTCTTTTGACATATTATATATATATATGTATGTGTGTGTGTGTGTGTGACACTCGCATGTTTCTCTCTCTCTTCAAAGAGACACTGGATTGCAACAGAAGGCTCTTATGATTTGGATTCCTTTATTAAAAGGTGAATTGCAATTTACTCTCTTCTACTGTGTCATCAACACTGTTTGCGTTTAATCATGCGCCATAAATCGCAAGTGTGGCAAATAAAATTAACAGGCGCGCTGTGAAATGTCACGCCGGCCCAGTCGTCAGGGTTAATGAGCGTCTTTTAGTGGAACCGTGCGAACGTCACACCGATCTGCGGGACACCGGGACCCTTTTCCCCCCTGTCCCTTGACATTTCCATCCCTTCGAATGCAAAAGCGGCGAAAACCTTGTCCAGTCTGGCTGGGGAAGCTGTTAACCTTTCCCGACGCCTTATTCGAACCACCAAGGCCAGTTCTGTTCATTATTTTTTCCTTGTGTGTGTGTGTGTGTGTGTGTGTGTGTGTGACCCTGGACCACAAAACCAGTCTTAAGTAGCATGGGTATATTTGTAGCAATAGCCAAAAATACATTGTATGGGTCAAAATTATAATTTTTTCTTTTATGCCAAAAATCATTAGGATATTAAGTAAAGATCAGTTTGTAAATCTTCACTGTAAATATATTAGAAATTACATTTTTGATTAGTAATACGCATTGCTAAGGACTTTATTTGCACAACTTTAAAGGCCATTTTCTCAATATTTAGATTTTTTTTTTTTTGCACCCTCAGATTCAAGATTTTCAAATAGTTGTATCTCGGCCAAATAGTGTCCTATACTTACAAACCGTACATCAGTGGAAAGCTTGTTTATTCAGCTTTCAGATTATGTATAAATCTCAATTTAAAAAAAAAATTGACCCTTATGACTGTCAGGAATATGGACCTGTTTGTGTGTGTTTTCTCCCCTTGTGCTCCGTGACCTAGTTTTCCCTCTAGTTTGATTAGTCATTTGGTTCAGGTGTGTCTAGTTCATTACCCTCGTTTAGTCTTGTATTTAAAGTGTTGTCCGTTCCTATGTTCCTTTGTCTGGTGTTGTCTTTATAAGTGCTACGTGTGTTCCTGCCTGCCCTGTTTTACCCTGGTTGTGGATTATTAAAGACTGTCATTTGTGAAACTCCTTCATCTTTGTTCTCCTTCGCTCCCGCACAGTAGTATCGTGACAGAACACCGGACTGACAATAGAAAGTTTATTTGCGGGTTTCCCCTCCATTTTTGTTTCTGCGTGTTGTACAGTGTTTTTTTTGTTTTGTTTCCCGTGTCTCCCCCATGAATCCCTTGGACCCCTTCTCCCGTCCGGGATATCTCCTCCTCCTACTGGAGCAGGGGGAGAGATCGCACGAGGGCCACACCAGACTGTTTCTGGAAATTGCCCACCTTACCAGCTACCCGGACGACGCGCTCTGTGCATTCTATGATGGCAGCCTGAACCCCGTGTGCAGAGCGCCGTCGTCCGAAGATGGTGCTCGAGCGGATTTCGCTGCCTTTGTGGAGTGGATACTGGTGAGAAACAGTTCACCGTTCACTGTCTGTCCCTAGGATGATCAGCCAGAGCCCGCTGCGACCGACGAGCCATCGCCTCAAGGAGCGACAGAGCTGAGGATCGCCACGGAGCCGGAGCTGCTGATGACGTCAGTCCAGGTGCAAGAGCCAGCTACTACTCCTGCCACGAGGGAGAATGCCGTGGACAGCGAGAGCGCGGAGAGGAGCTCCGCCCCCTGCACCATGGCTGAGGGTAAGCTTAATGTGGATCTGGGACTGCTGGACTTAGAAGGAGATGTTTTGGATGTATTTGCTGACCTGCCCCCTCTCCTCCCTCCTTCGTCTGAGCCCTCTGTCAGTCCTGCTCCCAAGTCTAGCCCAGAGAGGGCTGTTATTCCCTTGTCTGGCCCGCCTGCCGATTCACTCCCAAGCCCTATGATGACAGCAACTATCTCCTCCACCCCAGCCCAAAAGAGGAGAATGAGGAGGAAAAGACTGTTGGCTCTAGCACCTGACCAGAGTCGAGAGATGGCTCTAGCCCCTGACCAGAGTCGAATGATGGCTCTAGCCCCTGACCAGATTCGAGAGATGGCTCTAGCCCCTGACCAGAGTCGAGAGATGACTCCTGTTCCCACATCAAGCCCAGAGAGGGCTCCTGTTTCCACGTCCAGCCCAGAGAGGGCTGCGATACCACATATAACCTCTAGCCCAGGGAGGGCTTCTGTTTCCATGCCCAGCCCAGAGGGGGCTGCGGTTCCCACGTATGGCCCAGGGAGGGCCACAGATCCCGAGTCTAGCCCAAGGAGGGCTCCTGTTTCCATGTCCAGCCCAGGGAGAGCTCCTGTTTCCACGTCCAGCCCAGGGAGAGCTCCTGTTTCCACGTCCAGCCCAGAGAGGGCTGCGGTTCCCACGTATGGCCCAGGGAGGGCCTCAGTTCCCGAGTCTAGCCCAAGGAGGGCTCCTGTTTCCATGTCCGGCCCAGAGAGGGCTTCCGTTCCTGAGTCCAGCAACGAGAGGGCTCGTGTCCCAGAGTCCAACACAGAGAGGACTTCCGTTCCCAAGTTCGGCCCAGGGAGGGCTTCTGCTCCTGTTTACAACCCTAAGAGCCCGGACCAGAGTCGAGAGATGGCTCTAGCCCCTGTCCAGAGTCAAGAGAAGGCTCCTGTTCCCACATCAAGTCCAGAGAGGGCTGCGGTTCCCACGTATGGTCCAGGGAGTGCCACAGATCCCGAGTCTAGCCCAGGGAGGGCTCCTGTTTCCAAGTCCAGCCCAGAGGGGGCTGCGGTTCCCACGTATGGCCCAGGGAGGGCCACAGATCCCGAGTCTAGCCCAAGGAGGGCTTCTGTTTCCATGTCCAGCCCAGGGAGAGCTCCTGTTTCCACTTCCAGCCCAGAGAGGGCTGCGGTTCCCCCGTATGGCCCAGGAAGGGCCTCAGTTCCCGAGTCTAGCCCAAGGAGGGCTCCCGTTCCCGAGTCCAGCCCCGAAAGGGCTCATGTCCCCGAGTCCAACACAGAGAAGGTTTCCGTTCCCAAGTTCGGCCGAGGGAGGGCTTCTGCTCCTGTTTACAACCCTGAGAGCCCGGAGGCTCAGAAATGGCCACCCACTCACTCTCTCGCTCCTGCCTCCTCCACCGCTGTCGTGTGGCAGCCCCTCTGCTTACCCTCAGCCCACCATCTGTTCGGTGCGAGCACCGCGGGTCTGCCAGTCTCCATTGTCAACGTAGCTGGAGAATCCCTTGCCTCCACCTCCAGCCTCTGAGTCCCATATTCCGCCTCGGCCTGTTGACCCAGCGGCTCCACCATGGCTCCTAGCTCCCTCCTCTCTGCCGTGGCCCGGCAGTCCACTGGCTCCGCCGGGCTCCCTCGTCCCTCCGGCTCCGCCTTGGTCTGTCGTCAACCATCCGTCGCCTCCGGACTCCACTCCTCCGGCTGCGCATTGTCCCTCTGGCTCTGTCAGGCTCCTCCTTCCCTTCAGCTCCTCCTCAGTCCTCTGTCGCTCCGGCTCCACCGCGGCCTTTCGGATCCCCATCTCTGCCTCAGTCGCCTGAGCCATCTGCTCCACCTTGGCCCTCCGGATTCTCCCCATTGCCCTGGCTCATCGGCTCTCCGTCTCCGCCTCAGGCTCCTCCACCACCTGCTCCGCCGCCATCGGTTGGCCCCCTGGAGTCGTCAGCCCTTCCTCCACCATGGCTCCTCCCTCCATGTCGCCGTTATGGCTGCGGCCTTGGTCCTGCTTGGCTCCTACTGCTCCAAGGCCCTCCTGTCTCTCCCCTGGCTCCTCCCTCCTTCATCACCACCCTGGACTCTGTCTGCCGGCCCCCTCCCAGGTGTCCGTCCTCCTCCCGAGCCTCCTCCCAAGGTCTCACCCGTCCCTCCTTCTGTTGTTTCTACGGCGCGAGGACGCACCCTCTGGGAGGGGGGGCGATATGTCAGGAATATGGACCTGCCTGCCCCGTGTTACCCTGGTTGTGGATTATTAAAGACTGTTATTTGTGAAACTCCTTCGTCATTGTTCTCCTTCGCTCCCTCACAGTAGTATCGTGACAATGACTGGTTTTGTTGTCCAGGGTCACATATGTATATGAAGAGTTTATTTGCAAAAACCGATAAATGCCAATTTAAAAAAAAAATTAACTGACTGGCTCCTCCCTCCATCGTCACCTCCCTGGACTCTGTCTGCCGGCCCCCTCCCAGGTGTCCGTCCTCCTCCCGAGCCTCCTCCCAAGGTCTCACCCGTCCCTCCTTCTGTTGTTTCTACGGCGCGAGGACGCACCCTCTGGGAGGGGGGGCGATATGTCAGGAATATGGACCTGCCTGCCCCGTGTTACCCTGGTTGTGGATTATTAAAGACTGTTATTTGTGAAACTCCTTCGTCATTGTTCTCCTTCGCTCCCGCACAGTAGTATCGTGACAATGACTGGTTTTGTTGTCCAGGGTCACATATGTATATGAAGAGTTTATTTGCAAAAACCGATAAATGCCAATTTAAAAAAAAAATTAACTGAGTGCCGTGCATTATTCTCCACATATAGCGCGATCTGAACCCTAAACATGTTTTGTCAAAAAAGCTGGTATTGTCCACTTTCAAGGCATCGCGAGTTCACTTATTGCAGAAGCCGACAAGTGCCATTGCTGTTTGGGAACAAAAGCCAATAAGTCCATTTTAGCGAATCAGCATGCTGTATTCAGGTCAGGTGACAAGGCTGCCAGTCTCTTTGAAAAGAGCTGAGAGGAGTTTCGTTAAAACTGACTAAAGTGATTGAGGATGGATCATTTCGACGAACTTGATGAAGACATGATATCTTCTTCAGGGCGTAAAAGGAAAATGAAAGCTGAAAGTTTTTCACGGAACCTTGCAAAAGCAGCACGTTACAATGGTAAAGGGAAAGCATCATCAATCCAGACGTCTTTGTGTAGAGGGACTGCACCATTTCTTTGAGATGTGTGCAATATGCGTAAACAAGCTGACTCAACCGAATGCATTAAACCTTAAAAGAATTGAATACGAACGGAGCAGGTTAATGAACTGCTGTTTTTTGAGAGGACCGTGTCGCCTCTGCATTGGCCGTCCATCATAGTGAGTTATGGACAGCAGTGCAGGACAGCGGCATGACAAAACCCAGGCACGGACAACTCCCCTCTTTTATTTAATGCACTTTTTATAACCTGCATAAATAAGGAACCTGTTTAAGAGTGCACTGCGGGCAGAGCATGTGGCTAAGTGCTTTCCCTACTGCTCGCACCCTCTCTAGATGCTCATCACACAAGGGCAAAGGAGCACAGCTACTATTTAGTAATGCAAAGAAACAAGCCTGAACCGCATTGAAATTTAGGGCACAAACAGTCTCTACAAGGTGTACTACTAGTGGTTATCAACAGTTTATTTTTTAGAAAGCAGGTTTACATTGGATATTAATTGTTTTTTTTTTTCTGTTAGATCTACAAATAGTTTTATGGTTACTAAAAAGTATATATTTGTTGTATTATGGTTACTAACAAGTGCATGGTAACACTTTAGTATAGGGACCTATTCTCACTATTAAAAAGTTTCTTATAAAGCACACATTCTGGATGACATATTCTACATCCCTAATCCTTCCCAATACCTAAAGTTAACAACTACCGTACTAATTATTAATACACAGCAAATTAGGAGTTTATTAAGGCAAATGTGCACACACAAAGTGTGACCACACACACGCACATACTCTGTGTGTGTGTGTGTGTATGTATATATATATATATATATATATACAACAAAATACTAATGTTACTTGCCATTTCTTTGTAATTATTAGTAACATACTGGCAATTTCTGCGTGATTTTTGTAGTGTAGTGTAGTTATTATTTTATTTTATTTATTTTTTTATTATTGTTATTTTATTTTTTTTACATTTTAGCATTGTTTCCCCCTCACTGTTGTCCATGAATTATATGCAGTTCATCCAACTAAAATAAATTCAAATGAGTCCAACATTTAATACCATTTTGGTAAATGTAATGTTTTTAATTATTATTATTATTATTATTATTATTATTATTATTATTATTATTATTATTATTATTATTATTGTTGTTGTTGTTGTTAAACTATCATTTTATGGACCAGGGTTGAAGAACACTGAATTGTCCTGAATATTGAATGTTGAATTAAATGTAATTGTAATTGAGTAAATTCCACTGCTTCTCATTTCAATTCAGCTGTAGGGTATTGAATTAAAAGGAAGTTAATCCTGAATTTTGCTATCCTGAACTCTGGTTGCCACCCACCAGATTGGATCTAATCCTCTCTTTTACTTTCATCAGCAATCTGAGGGTGCTATTTGAAAATTGAAACTGATTAATATCAGCTAAATCACCTTCACAGTTTTCTAATGGGACTTTGTCTTACGCTGAGCACCAGGACACACTCTTACAGCTATGCTAAGTCTTATTATAGCTCTGTAGGCGCATTCTTGGCCAAGACAAGGGCTAAATCAGGAGAGGACGACCGCTCAAGAGTATCAGATCGCTAAAGTGACTCATCCGACCTACGCAAAGAGTCTCAGAAGGTGGGAAAAGAAGTCAATGAGCTTTGGCACCATGCCCTTCACCCTTTCTCTCCTATATTTGGCACCATGCCCTTCACCCTTTCTCTCACACTCTCTGTCTGTCCTTTCTTTCTCTCACTCTCTCTCAGCTCTTTCCTTGCTTTGGTCGCTGAGGCCCATGTCAGCCATTAATCTCACTTGGGCGGTAATGTCGTCTCCTTGTTTTACTAGCCACAGTATGAAAAAGTAATGAGTCTCTTCCCATCCGTTGTTTGGTTTTGTTGTTCAGGTTTTGTGGGCGTGCGTCTGCTGAGAAAGAAAGACAGAGGGGTCTATAATGTGAAACTCACTTGTTTGTTTCCTCCTGGGGTCTCTAATAAAACATCTGCACTTAACAAATGTACCTGAGCACTAAACATACGCCACATGCTGAATCCATAATTGCTCTGTGCTCTTGATACTATTTTTTACACTTCAACTAATACACATAATTACCTTCCCCTCCTCTTCATGCACAAATTCAATAAAGAAGCAGAATCATTATCGTCCTATTAATAAAGAAAACTATTTATATGATTGTATGAGCATGAGACATTTAGTGACCACAACATACTTAAATATCCATTAAAGGTCTTGTTTAATGCAATTGGTGCAATGGATGACATCCTGAACAGTGAATTTTCAGTGGTTAAGATGGTTAACAGACGTTTTCCTGTTGATATATGGAAAAGGAATGAGGTATGGGGCTTAAAAAAGGATTGATTTATACCCAGAGGTGAAAAAAGAGACCTAAGGTGCTCAGATGCTGTCAACAAACCATCTGTTTTCTTATATTGAACATGCATATCGGCTTTGTTCCAAAACCTATAGCGTGCCAGCTTGCTGTCTACTGCCTTCTAAGGCAGCATCCTAACTGAAATGAAACATGTGATTAGATAGATTTGGAAGCAGCTCTCTGCATCACACAAATAGTCTGAGACCTGAATTGCTGTTGATTCCAATCAAATTGGGCATTAGCTTGTGGCAATGACAAAAAAATTTACACAAAAATAAGGAATATTTTATATCGCAAATATTATTGAGAATTTTAATGTATTCTATTACTAAATATTGAGTATATTCACTCACTATTGTTTGGTATTGAATTATTTCTCTCACTTAATTTTATTTTCTTCACATGCTGCACTGCATTACTGTATGTGTTTGCATTCTCTTTGAAACAAACATGCAATGCTGGCTTTTATTTGTATATGCATGTATTTATGTATTTTATTATTTAGTTATTCATTTATTTATTTCAACCAAATTCTATAATAGAAAGCAGTATAATCATTTTGTTACAGCCTTACATTCATGATGTTTAAAAATGTATAAATGTTTAAAAATTGTAGGATTTGGATTCAATGGTCTAGTTTCTAATTTCTGAGGCTAATGTTGTATATTCTCATAGAGGTATAATTACTTTAAGTGAAGAGGAAACATTGAAAAATTATTTTTCTTTTAGCTTTGATACAGCTTTGCTCCAAACCATTTCTGCCTAAAATTTGAGAGTGAAAAGAATGAAGAATTCAACAAGTTGTATTTATTTTTTTTATTTTTTTTACGTGTGTTGTGTCAGGGTAAATTCATGGCCTGAGTAGTTCTCCTCTGAGTACCTCAGCGGTCAGCTACAAATCTCTTTTTCTTTTTTTTCCCTTTTTTGCAGGTTGGCACCATGCCCTTCACCCTTTCTCTCACACTCTCTGTCTGTCCTTTCTTTCTCTCACTCTCTCTCAGCTCTTTCCTTGCTTTGGTCGCTGAGGCCCATGTCAGCCATTAATCTCACTTGGGCGGTAATGTCGTCTCCTTGTTTTACTAGCCACAGTATGAAAAAGTAATGAGTCTCTTCCCATCCGTTGTTTGGTTTTGTTGTTCAGGTTTTGTGGGCGTGCGTCTGCTGAGAAAGAAAGACAGAGGGGTCTATAATGTGAAACTCACTTGTTTGTTTCCTCCTGGGGTCTCTAATAAAACATCTGCACTTAACAAATGTACCTGAGCACTAAACATACGCCACATGCTGAATCCATAATTGCTCTGTGCTCTTGATACTATTTTTTACACTTCAACTAATACACATAATTACCTTCCCCTCCTCTTCATGCACAAATTCAATAAAGAAGCAGAATCATTATCGTCCTATTAATAAAGAAAACTATTTATATGATTGTATGAGCATGAGACATTTAGTGACCACAACATACTTAAATATCCATTAAAGGTCTTGTTTAATGCAATTGGTGCAATGGATGACATCCTGAACAGTGAATTTTCAGTGGTTAAGATGGTTAACAGACGTTTTCCTGTTGATATATGGAAAAGGAATGAGGTATGGGGCTTAAAAAAGGATTGATTTATACCCAGAGGTGAAAAAAGAGACCTAAGGTGCTCAGATGCTGTCAACAAACCATCTGTTTTCTTATATTGAACATGCATATCGGCTTTGTTCCAAAACCTATAGCGTGCCAGCTTGCTGTCTACTGCCTTCTAAGGCAGCATCCTAACTGAAATGAAACATGTGATTAGATAGATTTGGAAGCAGCTCTCTGCATCACACAAATAGTCTGAGACCTGAATTGCTGTTGATTCCAATCAAATTGGGCATTAGCTTGTGGCAATGACAAAAAAATTTACACAAAAATAAGGAATATTTTATATCGCAAATATTATTGAGAATTTTAATGTATTCTATTACTAAATATTGAGTATATTCACTCACTATTGTTTGGTATTGAATTATTTCTCTCACTTAATTTTATTTTCTTCACATGCTGCACTGCATTACTGTATGTGTTTGCATTCTCTTTGAAACAAACATGCAATGCTGGCTTTTATTTGTATATGCATGTATTTATGTATTTTATTATTTAGTTATTCATTTATTTATTTCAACCAAATTCTATAATAGAAAGCAGTATAATCATTTTGTTACAGCCTTACATTCATGATGTTTAAAAATGTATAAATGTTTAAAAATTGTAGGATTTGGATTCAATGGTCTAGTTTCTAATTTCTGAGGCTAATGTTGTATATTCTCATAGAGGTATAATTACTTTAAGTGAAGAGGAAACATTGAAAAATTATTTTTCTTTTAGCTTTGATACAGCTTTGCTCCAAACCATTTCTGCCTAAAATTTGAGAGTGAAAAGAATGAAGAATTCAACAAGTTGTATTTATTTATTTATTTTTTTTACGTGTGTTGTGTCAGGGTAAATTCATGGCCTGAGTAGTTCTCCTCTGAGTACCTCAGCGGTCAGCTACAAATCTCTTTTTCTTTTTTTTCCCTTTTTTGCAGGCATTGCTGTGTCATGAACACGATGACAATAATTTCACAATGACATGAACTTTTCTTTAGTTTGTGTCCTTCATATCATACAGAAATTTTGGCAAAGGTTTCCAAGGACTTCAGCTACTACTTTTATTAACACTGAATCAAAAGTAAAATTTAATCATTCTAGAATTGGTCAAATCTCAAGGAATTAATACATTTATTTTTAAAGGGAACATACCAAACTTTTCATTGTTACCTTTTAAGTTCCACTTATATTGTTATTCAAGGTTTCTTTTTGATGAAAAGTCATGAATTACGTTTCTGCATCATTTCTTCAGTCCTTAGAATTTAAATAATTGAACAAATTGTGTTGCTGATGTGCAAGACTTCTATGTGAAGTATTTGCAAATGAAAGCGAGGAATGGTTTGTCAAACTTTCCATGTATCTTATTGTATTTTATCATACTCTAATCTTAAATTTCATTCACCACATAAAATATAGATAAAAAAAAAAGTTGTTCACCAAGGCTGCATTTATTTGATCAAAAATACAGTAAAAACAGTAATATAGTGAAATATTATTAGAATTTAAAATAACTGTGTTCTATTTAAATATATTTTAAAACGTAATTTATTCCTTTGATGGAAAAGCTGAATTTTCAACTCATTTTCAACTAGTCTTTAGTGTCACATGGTCCTTCAGAAATCATTATAATATGCTAATTTGGTGCTCAAGAAATATTTCTTGTTATTATCAATGTTGATAGGAGCTGTGCTGCTTAACATTTTTCTGCAAATTGTGATACTTTTTCAGGATTCTTTGATTTAATAGAAAATAAAAAAAATAAAAATGAACAATATAAGTCTTACAGGAGTCTTACAGGTTTAATGCATCGTCTTATTGACTCAAGTAGAATGATATCATTTTAATAAAATAAAATAATAATGGTTGCTGAACATGTGTAATTATGCGTGTTCTTGTAAATGACCAGTAATGATGACAAGCAGAAAAGTTTTCTTTCTGAGTCCCAGCAATTCAGCACTCCCTCTCCCATCATGCATTGCTGTCCAGGGAGGCGGCCCATCTTCCCACTCACTGTTATTCAATAAAACCCCCCTGACAGGTATGATCGAGAGCCACTCAGTGCTGGAGCGGGACCCTCAAATATAAGGGGGAGGTATAAAATACGAGCACCCTGACAGATTGCTTGCCAATCCAAATTTTAAAAAAAGCTGGAGTGCCTGGCTTTACGCTGCCCGCGACGGTGTGGCCGTATTTCATGCTGGCTGCGAAACCGCTCTGCACATCCTACATCCGCCGTTGACAGGGCTGGTAAATCTGGCCTCGTTTGGCCCCGTGTGTAAACAGTTATTCATCTTGTGGCAGAAGCCAGGGACAGACCTTCGCTCATCTTGTGCACTGTAGGCATCGCACAGATTTGTGGAAAACCAAATCCATTTGGTTGTTCACATTTCACTAAATAATGAAAAAGCAGTCATGATATCAGAAATGCTGTCCAGCTTTTGAAAAGGCATTTAGAAAAGTCTGACATCATATTAAAGTTACCAACTTATGTTGTGTTTTAAATTTTGGTGGACTGGTGCCTCAATAAGTTGTTGACTAGATCGGCAGCTTATTTTTTTACGCTCAACCTTATTTTTCATGGAAATTCATGCTGGTCTTTTCAGCAGGTTAGTCTTTCCATTTAAAGCCTTGTCCAAACCAGCTTGCTGATCCACTACTGAACTTTCAGAAGGGCCGAGTGAACTCTGACACCCCAAACCACAATTAAACAGCGTACCGATTAGCACTAATGAACACTCACTGTGCGTATTGATTGCAGGGAGCTTGTAGCAGACAATCTAACTGTGTGACGACAGCAAATAAAGACGACTTCTCCAATTTTCAGCTTTAGGTAGATGTTATAAACATCTGCTAACATCTGTTAGACAATTTTTAATATTTTTTTGTGTAAATTTATGCAAACTCACATGTTGTCCGTAAACAACGTTCATGGTTCAGAAATGTGTGCAGGATTTGTTAAGTAGAGCAAAGCTAAGCTCTCATTTTTAGCTAAATCTAAATGAGCCTCCCTTCTGTGTCTCTCATACAGTGTTTTCAAGGTGTGTTTTATGTTATATGAGTCATTCCTGTTATACAGTGTCTTTTAAATTCAGTAGTTTTAAAAAATGTAAAATGCTTGTGATCTTAAGGAAGTATTTCATTAGAAAGGGTATTAGCAGACTTTCAGAAATGTGTGTGTGTGTGTGTGTGTGTGTGTGTGTGCTTAATTTGCCAATAATTTGCATAATAGTATTTCCAGGATGGACAAAGAGCTAAAGTTTGCTGTTGCTCATTGAGGGACTGACAGTAAGTTTATTGATGAAAATTAATATTTTTAATCATCTTTTGAAACGTTGCTGTTGTCATAATGATTTAATTAATTTTATCATACAGAATGTTAGAAGGAGATAAAAAAAAAACAGCTAATTCCACATAAATGATTCATTCAGATCAATTGCCAATACATATTAATGCTTGTGTTGTTGTTTTCAGACAAAAATGATGGCACTTCCTTGAGGATGATGTCATAAGGAACATGCATTGATAGTTAAAAAGACTAAAGGGCTGTTCACATTAAGTCTGAAAACTATAAAGTTAACTACATTAGCATAACATTCTATAAGCGTGTGCATCATTATGTCGTCTGCCGCTTTAAAATCTTAAGCTCTATAAACTCAATTAGATTCTGATTGGCTGTCAATGTTTTGTTTTTGTAAAATGCTTGTGATCTTAAGGAAGTATTTCATTAGAAAGGGTATTAGCAGACTTTCAGAAATGTGTGTGTGTGTGTGTGTGTGTGTGTGTGTGCTTAATTTGCCAATAATTTGCATAATAGTATTTCCAGGATGGACAAAGAGCTAAAGTTTGCTGTTGCTCATTGAGGGACTGACAGTAAGTTTATTGATGAAAATTAATATTTTTAATCATCTTTTGAAACGTTGCTGTTGTCATAATGATTTAATTAATTTTATCAAACAGAATGTTAGAAGGAGATTAAAAAAAAGCAGCTAATTCCACATAAATGATTCAATCAGATCAATTGCCAATACATATTAATGCTTGTGTTGTTGTTTTCAGACAAAAATTATGGCACTTCCTTGAGGATGATGTCATAAGGAACATGCATTGATAGTTAAAAAGACTAAAGGGCTGTTCACATTAAGTCTGAAAACTATAAAGTTAACTACATTAGCATAACATTCTATAAGCGTGTGCATCATGTCGTCTGCCGCTTTAAAATCTTAAGCTCTATAAACTCAATTAGATTCTGATTGGCTGTCAATGTTTTGTTTTTGTTATTGTTGTTCAGCAGCTGTTAAAAAAAAGTTCAGAGAGTGATTCCAGCCATATTGTTGTTCTGTGTTGTTATTGTTATAGTTGTAGTGTGGATTTCCCTATTACTTCCATATTAGATTAATAAAAATGTATAGTTATATGCAAACAGGATGGAACATTTAGATTATAGAAAAAAAAACAAATTAATAAATACTTTGTTATAAACATTTATTTATTTTTTTATTTATTTTTTTTTTTTCTCATGTTATTCCAGCACCCAGGAACATTCATTTAGTTTGATATTGTGATTAATCGGAAACCTAGCTGTCTGATTTCCATTTTTAAAAATTGCTTTATTCTGTGCAGAAGTGAGATGCTTAGTGGGACACTGGAGATCAGGCACAGAAATCTCATGACTATGAGAAGACAGAATTAAGTCAAACCCAAGGCGTGATGATAACACTCGTCAACAAGGTAACATCTACATGATTGACAGTCATTAAAATGTCACCTTCATTCAAATGATTCATATAAAATCATGTTGTGTTTGAAAGAGACAGATAGAGCGAGACGGAAAGGGAATTTAGGTAAAATATGGAGGGGTGGGTAGAAAATGAGGAATGAGCTTCTCACTGGGAGAGGAAAAAGAGATTAGATAATAGGGTAAGAAGGCAAGAGAAAAATATGAGGAAGATGGAGAGAAGTGAAGAATGAGGAAAATGAGCTTGTGTGAGATAAATGAAGAATGGATGAGAATGAGAAGGAGAGAAACTATGGCACACTCATGGACAAATGCACAGCCCGGAAACTGAGCAGCTTATACAAATGATTTGTCCTCCTATTAGCTTTCATGAGTGTCACTTAAAACGTAGCGGCAGCACGGCACATTCAGACAAAAGACATACCATTTCTAGACCCAGGAACCTGACGGGGGAAAAAAAGGAAATTTCAATTATGCTGCTCTTCAAAGTGCTTTTTCAGCTGTGCCTCTCCATAAAAGACCTTTTCGTTGTGGCATGAAAATGAATTAACACTTTCCATTTTACTCAACTATAACAAATTACATTTAATTAATTCTCGTTGCTTGTGTACCGGCGTGCATGTGCATCTGTGTGGTCAATTAGACATCAGTTTATTGCAAATTTTATGCCAGCAATTCTGGGAAATTTCTTTACCTTTCATTCCTTTTCGGCAGCCCTAATGTTGTTGCCATGGCACTAAGCCTCCAATGCCGTCGATTTTGCAGCGTTAACATGAAAGAGCATATTTGATGGCTGTTTTCCAAACAGGGAGGGCGTATGACTCCCTCTTCCTTGAGTCCGGTTCAGATCCAGCACTGTGACTAATTAAGGCTGATGCACGTTTCTCACCTCAGAGAAGACGTGCTTTATTATAGCTACTCAAATATATACTGCATTATTCATTTTGATATACTTTTTTTCTCTGCATTGATTTAAGATTAAAAGCCAATAGAGAAGCTGAAGCTTGTTTTGTTTCCAAAGCAGATTTAAAGAAAGTCTCTTAGACCGGGGGATTTATGCTTGTGCCCCAAAGCTATAATATATCGTGATGACTTTGTTGAGGAAAAAGAGATGAAACAACCAAATGAATGAATCAAATATAAATCAGCTCAAATGCAGTGAGTAATGAGCTGTGAGTAATGAACTTTTCAGCCTTCAGTTAACAAGAATTTTGTCTCCGAAACAGACTGAGGTTTTTAAAAGAAACTAGTCTTTGCACATTTAGCTTCATGTACATATTTATGATGTTTATAGTATTATATTTATTATTGTGTACATTAATAATTTATACATATATAATTTTATTTTAGCTTTTATTTGTTTATATTTCTTAGTCTTTCTGTCTTTCCTAAGATTGTCTATTTGCAATGCTTTTTTAAATGCTTGTAATTTAATTTTGTTGTAGAGTTTGTAAAGTTGTGCTCATGTGCACGCACACACAAGCGCAACTGTTATTTTTCTTACAAATTAATTACAAACATTAATTAAGATATTAAAGTATTGTTTATACACAGATGAAAATGTTAATAATAAATAGTAGATGTGTCCTAACTTTTCTGTGATAGTATACTGCAAATAGTAAGTTGCCACATCCAAGAGGGTCTTTAGCTTAGTTTTTTGAGCGGCACACCAATCGTTTCTCTCTTTAGTTCCACTATGTCTGACATATTGCGAGGGAATAGGTTTCCTCCCTTAATGGTTCCTATATATAATAAAAAGGAAAGCCTTTTTTGGTAATGGTGATTTATAACAGTTCAACACAACTATAGCACTATGACAAGCAGGTCTGGTGTGCGTCTGGCCTGGGAATGGATGATGGAGGGGTGGGGGTGGAGAGGGACATGCATCACTGCCACTGATTGGACAGCAGCAGCCGGTCACCTTCTGTATGGACATAGAGCAAAAGTCTCACTTTAAACAGTAGGGGGCACTGATGAGCAATTAGGCAAATGAAGCTAATCTGGGGTTATAAAAACATGAGCTGAGAACCATAAGGGCTGAAGGTGACATCTAGTACAGCACCAAAAAATATTTTTGAATAAGAATCAAGAATCAGTCCGTATGGGCTTAAGTGTCTAGATTCTTTTTGGAGCCACTGTTTGTATAATGATGTTGTTGGTAATCCATCCATCCATAAATTCTGTTTTATATCTAGCTGTATATTCTGCCTACATTATTTACCAACAAACTAAATCTGGCAGTTCTTGTGCATGTTGGTCAAAGGCAGTGTGAGTGAGTATTTTGTGTGTGTGCATGCATGTGTGCAAAGTAGTGAATGTGCCTGAAGGAGGCCCGCGCTGGACCACTGAGCAGAGCATTGAACTCCTGCCGTTCTCATCATGTTCTGCCAAAAATCTGACAAAGTTTAGCTTACTCATACAGAACTTCACCAACAGAGCACTGAGATTCCATTGAGATAATAACAGTTTAAATATTCACACACAACAATACACAGAGACTCTGAATCGTTTTTTTAAAAGATCCTATATTAAGCGTAATAACTAGAAATTGTTTGATCTTACATTTGATTAATTTCAGAACATTTTTATTTTACATGCATGACAACTGACAAACAGAATTTTTATTGTATTTTTTATTTATTTATTTTTTTACACTGGGAAAAACTATAAAATGCTTACCAATTTAAATAATATTCTCAAGAAAACATGTTTTGCTTTGAAATATTTTGGATAGATATGGGGGAATCCATAAAAAAAGATCTGCACTGTGGAAATATCTTGCAAAATGTTACTTTCTAACAGCATAGAGATATACAAACAGACATTTTAACCAAACAACAGACCTTCGTAGAGAAAAAGGGTAAGGGGTAAAAATATGTATAAAAATATATTCCAGCCTATATATATATATATATACCAAAATAAAAAATAAAATTCACTCAATCCAAAGTAGTTAAATAATTATAAATTCTTCCCAGTGGTTACTTAAATTGATGTTGCTACAAGAAAACTAACTAACATTGTAAATGTAATATTTTATTCAGCATATTAGACCTATATGATGAATAATAGGAATGATCTAGGTATGATCCCCACCACCTCATGTTCAGTCTTTGCAAAGGAAGTCATTAAAGATAACTGTGAAATAGTGTTTTCAGGTTATATGCGTCAGTCAGGTTTTCTAAAAAGCACGTCAAATGGCATCACATCCGCTGTGACCTTCCTGTACATATCTTTAAGATTACTGTGACTGTCTGCTATTTATAGTCATTACATGATTTAGCTCTGAGCACCTGAACTGTTTCTCAGCCCAGAAACGTTGTGCTCATCCTTTATTTCAAAGAGTTGATGGATTAAAGATTTGTCATTTATTCAGGTATCATGAATCATTCTGCTTCTTTTGTTGAAGGACAGCTTTGCATTTATTTCAACAAGTGAATAGATAAACTGTATAACGTAGAATTTAAATTTAAGTATAAAACGTGCCATTTTCATATGTATATATATATACCCTCACTGGGGGCTGAGCCCCCCTAAAATGAAAATCTAAGGATCGCCCATATGCGCTACAGTTAACCCACAAAATGAAGAATATCATGGTGTTTCACATGCAATAAGTCTGTTTGCAGGTAAGTCTAAAAGCAGGAAAAAATGGCTTTTTTAATTCTAAAGAGTCGCATAAAACTTTTTGGTAAACTTTTTAGATAGACATTTTAGCACAAATTTTGGAGAGTATTTTTTAGAGAAAGGTTAATTCGTCAATCAGTCATATTGACATGCAATTCACTGACTTTCATAGATACATAAATGCTGCATAAATGCATAAATGTATTTAGAGTCCAGGTCTAATGGAATTTATCATTTTTCATTTTTTCATTTTTTGTTCAAAAACAATATGCAAACCTCCTAACCCTGGTGACTATTCCGCTAGGGGCATGTCCTTGCTTTTCCTAAACAAAGCGCGCACAAGTACATGTGGACATTAGATTTTGAGTTACATCTCTTTGAATTCTGGGCATGTGGGCTTCTTTTTGAAAGCCTGTTCTTGCTTTTAGGTTTCAAAAGTGAAGTAGCCATCACAAATAAAGGCTTTTTATTTATTGCCTCAACTTTGAAGACTTCTTTGGATGTTTTCTTTTGTTATAGCCTGTGACTCTCCAACGAAACCTGACCTTCCTTTTAAGCATGCTACAAAGAAGAAAAACATTAGTGCCTACACATGAGTGTAACAGAAGTTCCATTTCAAAACCTGAGCTGTCTTTCTAGGCAGCATTTCATGGCATCGTAGACGTGCTCCCAATGTGAAGGTTGCTCCAATAGGTAGGCAGTAATCTTATATCGCTGTCTAAGATACCTTGTTTAGGCCAAAATCTAAGGCAGAATCGTATGCAAATTATATTTTATTCATTACAGAATAATAACTTAATACTACAACATTTTGTATACTATAGAAAAATTTTATCAAATTTAGTTTAATCTGTTTTCTATTTTATTTTTAAGACATACTGAGGATGAAATTATATGATATGAGAATTATGGTATTTTTAATTATGTTTTTGTGATGTGATATCATTCCAGTGAGGATGTTCCCTTAGAATACAGCTGCTTACGTGAGTAGTGGACAGCAAGAGGCAGCTCACTAGGTTTTGGGATGGAACCAGAGAATGTAATTACCTCTTTGGTGAGTAAATCATAGACACACACATTCCTGTAGTTCCATGCCAAATTAACACTGTCTGCACAATGTTGTACAAAGGAAAAAGGTCCTCATTAAATTACCACACAGTGCTGCCGAAAGCTGGAAAGCAGGCGTTTCTAGTGATCCCATCAGTTTCAACTCTCCTCTCTACCCTTGTGAGTGAAGCCTGAGGTTTGACTTTGATTTGATGCTCTTGTGACGGTAGCATCACCTGGGAACTGTCCCTTGGGTGATGCCAGTAGGATGTAATGTGTTTTTTGCTAGGGTGAAAAATGGCATTGTCTCTTTTCAATTTGGGAGCCCGATCCCTGGTGAGAGGGCTTGTGCCGGCTGTGAGAAATGAGTACCTCCGGCTGGTGCGTTTGGCCTTTGGAGGAAATTCAGGCAGAGAAAGTAGTGAGCTGAAGACATCTGCTCCACCTCCATTATAGATTTGCTGAAATTTAAAAATGTTCTGGATCAATCCTGTATCAGTTTTTTCTGATTTGTTGAGAAAAGATATAAAATCAAGGCAACATGATACATATATTTAATAAATATATGTATCATGTTGCCTTGATTT
>NW_015655572.1:1028758-1037621 GCF_001515625.1 Sinocyclocheilus rhinocerous | reverse complement strand
AACAATGCCACTGATGCCCGGCTTATTTAGTCATTTACATAAGGTAAACATTGACCCGTTGGCTGCTGACCAACTAATGGACTAGTAAAATTTCATAGTCGCCTAAGCACTACTGCACACATACGCAAGCGTGGAAAGTCTTAACTCTACATAATTTTGCAGTGTTTGCTTGTTTTTAAGCCGTTTAACACTGTACAGTGGGATATTATGAAGAATGAGGGTTTTCTGTTTGCCAATATTGCAGCTCTTTGGATGACTCGGAACTTTGCATTTGTAACTTTTCTTCACAGTGTTAAAGCAAGAGCTATTAGTCATAAAGTTTACAGAAATGTCACTCTGGCCATCTGTTTGTCCTTAAAGTCATTCATTCTACTCCTGCTGAAGGTAGATCAATTGCACTATACAGCTGTCAGTGCCACTAGCTTCATGTTTACAGTTTTTTGGGAAAGTAAGTAATGAGCATTTGTAATTTATTGTGCTTTGAGGCACTTAGAGGGAAAACAAGTTCCTCTCAGCGTAATGACATCTCTCATTCCCCCAAAAAGATTTGTAAAAAATTGCCAACTGTTATTTTTTATGCCTCATTACAGTATGCAAACAAAAACACTCAATATTATTATTACTATAAATAGTTTCTGTTGAACTAAATAGCTTTTGTTGCATAAATCAATATTTATTTTGCAGTGCAGTGGCGGTCTAATTGAATGATTCACTATTTAATTAGTTAATTGACGTCAGCTATCACAAACGAGCATCTACTGTGATTAAAAGTGCATCTGGGTAATATCGGATGTTACAGGAAGGTGACAGCACTGAAATGAAGGTAAATTGCGATGAGCCAATAACAGCACAGGTGCTTTGGACTCATTTGATGCACTTGATGTCAGTCAGAATAACATGGTGACAGTGCTTCAAAATGTGTTTCTTTATTTTAAAAAAATATTTTAGTTTTAGAAATTTTAGTACGTCAACTCATCTTAATCCAAGGTTTGTTTGTTTTTTTCATCTAATATTTATGCAGTTGAAGTCAAAAGTTTACACAGGCCTACACCTTGCAGAATCTGCAAAATGTTAATTATTTTACCAAAATAAGAGGGATCATACAAAATGCAAAATTTTTTTTTTTTTTATTTAATACTGATCTGAATAAGATATTTAACATAAAAGATGTTTACATATATACGTGATTCTTAATACTGTGTTGTTACCTGAATGATCCACAGCTGTGTTTTTTTGTTTAGTGATAGTTGTTCATGAGTTTGTCCCTTGTTTGTCCTGAACAGTTAAACTGCCCGCTGTTCTTCAGAAAAATCCTTCAGGTCCCAAAAATTCTTTGGTTTGTAAAAACATTAGAAAATGAACCTTTTCCATTGACGCATTCAAATTTTATTGTCTGAATGTATTCTGAGTAAATACAAGTACTGTGTACAAGTTTGTGTAAGCAACATATACTGCTAATATTTAAATATAATTTAGATGTTGTTTTGGAGGCTCTTTAAAAGCATGACATTGATGGATATTCAGAATAATCATTAGTCAAATACATTTATACAATGTGTTGCTGTTAGTGAAGGGTGATCACATTTACGACACATGGCAACCTGAAGCTGCAGTTGTGGGATGTTGTCTGATTGTTGTAGAAGGCCTTGAAGAAATTATGCTTGGCAGGTTGAGAATACCATCTTCGGTCTGATCATTCATTCATGTTCAGAAAGATCTTGTTTTGTCATCTGTCTACCAATCTGCTTCAGTGACAATAGAATATTGTCATGCGTGCTCTATAGAGTCAAAAACCATATCATCTGGCAGATAGTCCATAGTGTCAGATGCATCTAAGTTTTCTGTCTGTTCTGGTGACATCCAAGACCTGAAATGGACATGAAACCAGTCTTGAAAGATTATGTAGAAAATATTTATTTGAATGTTCATGCCGAATGTTTAGCCTTCTAGCTCACTGGAAGGTGTTTATAAAGGTCAAAGTAACTTCACCACAGGCCTCTGAATATGCATTTGATGAGGTGTAGGAATATTCCAACATCACAACAGTTTCACCCAAAATCAAAATATGCATAAATATTGCAGGCCTCCTGGGGTTAAGTATGTTGAGCTGTACTCTATTCAGGGTTTTCTTCACTTGCAGGTGCATTCTAGTATTTGTCATGCTGTGTCACAATTTAAAGTTGTCACTTATCACTCTGTTTGACTGAACACATGTACATAAACAGATAAGCAGTTCTACAGCAGCCAACAATATGCTACAGTTGAGCCCCCTGGCAGACACTTTCTGAATAAATTGCTATGTTTATGTGTGCTTACACAGGTGGAACATTATTTAAATTTACAGCATTGCATTTTTTTTTTTTTTAAATGAGGGATGCTGCAGTTACAGTACCATATCTGTTGTATAGCCCTACTTTCAAATGTACTAGGTATTTAATTGTACATGCTAATTGACCCTTTTTTTAAATTTAGACTGTGATTTGCCATCATTTAACACTTCGTTAATATCTGAAAACAATCAATGGATTACACTGTTTATCAATTTTTCATACGTTATGTTTATGTCTATTTTTGTGATGCATTTTTAATTAATTTAGAGGTTTCTTCTATTTTGATAGGTCAACTCTGTGCATTTGGAAAGTTTATTTTAATCTCATAGCTGTGTTTTAAAACATGGCTCCTAGTTTCTATCTAGTTTATGCTGCTCATTAGCTGGCTGACCAGCAACCAGGTACCAAAAACCAGATTGACCACATTAAACTTGTATGACAAACTGGTAGCTGGTATGTTGCTGGTCCAAGATGGTCTAATGACCATTGTGGACTAGATACTGACCAATCTGGATAACGTGGAACAAGCTGGGATGTCCCAAACCGCAACTAGCAGCCTAGGCTGGATTTTACAGCATGGGAAATGAGGTTGGAGTTGTTTGTGGGAACTGACAAGTTATTTATTTAGCTATTTTAGGGGCCTTAGAATTTTGAGAAATAAAACCTCCAGAAATCCTCATACAGCTTAAAAACCGACCAGAAACAGTTGGAGGAAACCGGTAAAATGCACTGTAGGTTAAGAAGCGTCTACCTAAAACAAGTCCAAATGTTCCATTGCAATCTTAAACAGTTTTGTGCTTTTTATCTGGAAATGAAACAGACTCGGGTCAGCTTTTATCAAATTGTAAAATGCTTTTGACACATTGGACCTAAGAGTCTGCCCTTTTCAGAGATGAAGCGTTCTTCACCGCTCTGGTTATTGGGCGGTCCGTGGGTGAGGGTCATCAGTCATTAGTCCATGAGAGGAAAAGGGGAAGGCGGTCGATATGGCTTTCTGACTTCCTGTATGAAAGGTGGTGAGGCTGTGCGTATTGGATGAAATGTTGGCATAGTCATTCCAGACGTGATCCTTCAAAACATTATGAAAGTTCTATCCATCACCGCACGCCTTCAGTCTTACCTAAGATTCAGCAGGGGCTGGGAGACCGAAATGAGGTTTCCTGAAGGATAAAACGGTATTATCTATATCCACTAACCACCTGACCCTTGTGTAGGAGCCATTAGTCATTTCCTCCCTCTCCTTTCTGTTCTCCAAGCACAAACGAAGGCTCTTTTGGAGCAGAACACTTTACTAAAGCACCACAGCGCTATTATTGGAACAGACTCTTTTATTCTCACCCTTTCAGACTCATTATTCCTCAAACTAACAGAACACCCTACACACTACTTCCACTCTCCTCTCGTCTAACTTCCTGTTCTTTTCACCAGCTACACTCTTGAGATGTGGGGGACTTTGAAGGTGTCTCCTGGGATAAGCTTGATTTGGAGGGAACGGGACTGGTGGATTATCACACTTTGATCAGTGTTTCCTCTTTCTCCTGTTCCTGCGAATACACACGCACACTTCTTCACACTAGTTTAGACACTTTGCTGTGAATTTCCTCTGAAGGGGCAAAGAATTGCTGAACGAATGTATTTTTCATAGCTCTTGAGACTCTTCAGAGGACTTGAAGAAAATTGTTAAGTTCCTTATGAGAAAAAAAAAATGTAAGTTTAAGTATAAATATACAGCATATAATAACACACTAACTTTCAAAAGTTTAGGGATTGTTAGTTTTTTTTTTCTTAAAAAAAAACAAATGCAGTAATATTGTGATTTAATATTATTATTATTATTATTATTATTATTATTATTATTATTTAACATTAAACTTTTGTATTTTAATATATTTTAAAATATAATTTATTTCTGAGATAGCCAAACTGAATTTTCAGCAGCCATTAGTCTTCTCAGAAATCATTCTAATATGCTGATCTGGTACTCAAGAATCCCTTCTTATTTTTATTAATGTTCAAAATAGTTGTGCTGCTTAATATTTTCTTTGATGGATAAATGTCTTTGATGAATAAATATGGCGCTATTTTCTTTTGAACTATGATTTTTTTTTTTTTTACTCTTACTTTTTTGGATCCCATTTAAAGTAGTTGAATTACATTTTTAAAATATGTCTAATCAAGTCAATTTATAAAACCTAAACAATTTGAGAATTTATTGCAATTTTAACAATAATAGTGCCTTATCAATTGCTTTATTTATTTTTTTTTTTTTTACGAAATTATGTTTTTTATTATCAAAATGTTATTTTCAACACATTGGTAATCTAATGAATACTTAAAACTGTAACATTTTAATTAAACTTTTAAAATATAATCAATACAAATTTTAACAATGCCTTTTTTTGGCAAAATGCCTAAATACATGGATGAAAAATTGTGTAATATTCGTTGATATCCCTTAAAAAACAATGTTTTATTGACATGTATTACCATTTATTATTACTTTGATAAGTACACTCTAATGTACAATAGTAATATATTTCTGTCATGATTTTGACAAAGTTAAAAATAAACTTTTATTTTGGCAGGTTGTAGTGAACACTTTTGAGTTTCTGTGTGTATCTGAGGAGAGTTTTATCAAGTAAAGTGTATTATCAGAACAGCTCTGGAGATGGAGTTTACTTGGACTGGCCTCATATAGAGCACAGTTCTGGCAGAAATGGGGAGCATGTGAAACATGAATACTTGGGTCTTTCAGGAGTTTTAATCAAAAGTTTCAGGTTTCTCTCCATTAATCGCATTGTAGGAGAAATAAAATTGAGATATTAAAGAGATCTCAATTGTGTTTACTTTCCTTCATGTGGAAAATCTATAGGCTTGCCAGAGGAGACACACCTCTCACGACGTGGTAATTTCCTCACATTAGTGAGCTAATATTTAGTCCAAACACCCAGTGGAGTGGTAATCAAGAGCTTCCTCCTCCTTCATTCTCTCTTCACTCTTTCAGTCTCTGTTCTTCTAGAATCGCTCTTAATGTCAGTGAAGTGATTATATGTAAATGCATGCTATATATTATTTTTATTTTTTTTTTACTCTTTTTCTTTGGTGCTTCCACCCTTTTCTTTGTGTCTCCTTTCCGTGCCACAGTGTCAGAGTCAGCATAGGCAATACAGAGGTGACATTTCAGGCAGACAGATTAAGCCCCACTCCAATTAATTTCTCCTCCCTTCCCACCGTTAAATACACAATCAGGCAAAGGCAAAATGTCAGCAAAACAAACGAGCAACTGCCACATGACTGACAATTACCGCAAAGCGGCTCAGAAATGCCAATATGTTGAAAGCGCCACTGCCTCCTGAGATGAATGAAGGGGCAAACATCCTTGTTTAGGGCTGTGGAGCGTGTGTGTGTGGTTTTGCCAAGTTCAAGCAATTACGCAGCACTGATCTTTTTGTACTCTATCCTTAGGATGTGCTGTGTAGAGCATCTTTGCTAGCGGGAGAAAAGCTAAAAGTGTCTTTTTTGTTCCATCAAACATCACTTGAACATCTCTATCTACTCCTGTCAATATGACATGCCACATTAGCGCAGGTATTCTCTTTAATACTGTCTTTCTTACTTCACAACTAACTCAGCTTCTTCAGTAATGCTGGAGAACATGATCATCAGATTTTCCAGAGTTCATAGAGCTTGATTGCTGATGTCATTGAAGCAATAGTTCACCAAAAAATTTAAATTTGCTAAAAAAAAATGTACTCACCCTTGGGCCAGCCAATATGTAGATGATTTTGTTTCTTAATCAGAACAGATTTGGAGAAATTTAGCATTCCATCACTTGCTCACCATGGATGGATGCTCTGCAGTGAATGGGTGCCGTCAGAATGAGAGTCTAAACAGCTGATCACAATAATCTACTATAATGTAAGTGTAATGTAAATTGTGTGCATACGTGAAGATTTTAAGATGATTTGATTACTTATACTTTTTTAAACAGTTTTTTTTTCTTAAGTATAAGTATTAGGGAATTTTAAAGTAAAAACCCATTTTTATTTGATAAAATCATGCTTAATACAGTCATTTATATTAATAGTTATTGTATAAAGTCATAATTTCCAAATTGTTTAAGATAACTGAATGAAAATATAAAGCATTATGCATAGAGTTACATTATAAGAGTTTATATTATGTACTGTAATCACTGTATATTATATTAGTTTAAAGGATTATGCATTTGCACTTTAGTAGAGGAAATACATACTTTTTTTAAATTAACAATTTCCCTCTCAGTACTGTGCTGAAAAAAGTGTAGCATCCACTATTTTAAAATGATGGTTGAAAAGCGCATATTTATCAAGGACTGAGTAATTAAACGTTTTGGCACAGAAGTTTAGTTTTCTCACTATTTTACCAAAATCCTTCTTGTTTGCAGGCTTCTCATCTGACAGATGCCTGCTCTGCTTGGAGGTGTTTGAAAGGTGACGGTGTCACCAGAGATGGAGAGATGAACATCTGCAGTGGAGCTCCCTCCCTGTGTGGAGGTAAAAACAGAACAAACCCACGATCAACACAACCACAGTTTCAAGCTGTTTCTCTTGGAAAACAATTCAACCGGAACGGCAGAACAGCATCTCTCCCTGCCAGGCCATCTGTTGCACCCTTAAAGCCTACAGCATGCCCTTAAATGAGAAACATGGAAAAATATCCCCCAGAAAGAGTTTAAACATCGGGGACGGTGCTACCAAATGACATCAGTGAAGAGTTGATGCAAATATAGAGAGGGGCACTGGGAGTGAAACATAGCAGTTTTTATTTATTTATTATTATTATTTTTTTACTTTTCAGCTCTATTTTAACATACTATCTTACATATTTTCTTTAGCTTACAAATCAAAAATAAGAATGGTGCATATCTCTCTTGTCACCAAGTGCTGTCAGTTCACTGATCTTGTAGTTTCCCAACTTACATGTTAAAAGATATGCCTAGAATCATTTACTTACAGTATGTTTTCATTTAGCATTTAATTTAATTTGTATTTATTTAAAGTGAGATTTTGGACAATAACAGCATACATATTTATACTTGGTGTCTCTATTTCTTAATGTACATGTATTAGTGTGCATTAGCTACATAATAATGTCAATCTCTACTCACCATGATCAGATGTTCCCCTTCAGGAACTCGAGCTGCGTCGAAGTCGCTTTGGGAACGCCCCTGCGTGACCGCGTTCTGAAGCACGTGTCAAATCAGTCCAATGGAGTAGCGAGACGTCACGAGCGGGGTGAACGTCTCTAGGTTACGTATGTAACCATGGTTCCCCGAGGGAACGAGACGCTGCGTCTCTTTGCCATACTCCCTGCATCCCTCCAGGCGCTACTTCATCGAAGCTAACTTGTGCTCTGCCGGATGCGCTTTTATACTTTCTGGTGCTTACGTCACCCCGCTCGTGACGTCTCGCTACTCCATTGGACTGATTTGACACGTGCTTCAGAACGCGGTCACGCAGGGGCGTTCCCAAAGCAACTTCAACGCAGCGTCTCGTTCCCTCGGGGAACCATGGTTACATACGTAACCTAGAGACGTTTTGTCTGCTTACTGGATTTTTGAAAAGATTTTTAAACATTTTTTGGTCAGAAATCCTTTAAAGCAACAGATAACTTTTCAACAACAGACCAATCAGAACACATTTTAGAGATGCTTTATGAATATTTATGATATCATAATATTATAAATATACAAAATTGTAAAATAAAATAATATAAAAACGTAAAAAGTATAAAATTATGTATTTATTTTTAATTAATATTTTAACTAAATAATGAATAAGAATTAAGAATTTAGGCTAAAACACTGTGCCTAAGGCATTTCCAAACTGTTGGAGGTCATTGTATGAGATGTACATATGTGTATATGAGATGCTGTGTATATGTTGAAGTAATAGTTCACTCACATATTCAGTCTTTCATCATTTTGACACTTATTACTCTGGCGTTTCTTTGCCTGGGTTTCACCTTTCAAAGCCGGTCTGCATTAACATCTGTTTTCAGCTCTGATAACAACGCCGGCCTTTTCAAAGCCCAGAAATATCAAGTCACTCAAAACACATTGTTTATGACGGACGAGGCTCCAGGCTATGACATGAAAGGTTATAAATAATTATTTTGCCAGTCAGATGATAAATCAAAGACTGAGGCGTCTTAGAAACACAATGGGCTTCCCTCACTATGTATACTCATATTTTTATACTGTATCCAGGTTGTGTTGTTGAGAAGCATCTAAAGAAGACTCTCTCTCTCACACACACACACATGCTCGTTCACTCTCTCTCTCTGTCTGCTTTGGCTTCTTCCATTCTCTAACTAATGCCTTTTACCTTTGCCTACAGGTGACAGAGACAAGGTGCGTGGGAAATCTCTTTGAGGCTTGTGAGAGATACTGAACGAGAAAGAAGAGAGACAGGGACGGTATGTTGGATGTACCGAGAGACAAATAATCACACAAAGAGGAAGTGAAGAGGAAAGCTACATGTTCCAGCCAG
>NW_015655572.1:1026475-1028667 GCF_001515625.1 Sinocyclocheilus rhinocerous | reverse complement strand
TATATATGTCTGCATGTCTGAATTTGCTTCAGGAACCAAGACCAGTTGAAAAGCTATACTCTAGTCCTCTGTTATTTCCTCCTTGATGTCTGAATTAGAGATGGACAGTTCGGACAAGTCATAAACAGCCTGACACAGCTGTCTGCTTAAATGAGAGACGGGATTTTCTCGCTCTGTCTTCAGGCATCAGGGCTTATTAGACCTGTGGAGCTCAGAAAGCATGTGAAATATGCATCTCACTCCACTGCCTCCAGGAACATAAACACGCCGATCATTGACATAGTCTGACTCACGTTCTGTATGCAGAATAGCGCTGATTTCTTTTGGACTGAACTGGGGTAAGATGAGAAATGAAGTGAGAAACATACATCTGAATGTTAATCAGCCATAATCAATATCCTTGTGGTTAATGGTTATTGATAAGGAGAGGAAGGTGTTATACCAATTTAATCACTACATTAGTGATCTATGAAATACTGTCAGGGTTACTTAGTTTGAAAAGACTACTGGCCAAACTGAAGTTCTGATATTAACATGCAAAAAATTAAATACTGTTTATTTAAATTAAAATAAATGCTCTGCAGTGAATGCAGGGTGCCGTCAGAATGAGAGTCCAAACAGCTGATAAAAACATCACAAGTAATCCACATGACTCCAGTCTATCAATTGACATCTTGTGAAGCGAAAAGCTATGTGTTTGTAAGAAACAAATCCATCATTAAGGTATTTTTACTTTAAACTATCACTTCTGGCTAAAATACGATCCAAGTCGAATCAGGATAGAAAGATGCAGTGATGATAAGTAATGCAATGCTAAATTTCTCCAAATCTGTTCTAATGAAGAAACAAACTACAGAATTCTGTCGGCAAACACAGATAATGCTTACACTCCATTTTTCCACCTCAAGTTCCCAGATACCTTAAGCTTGGCTGTCTTGTCACGGCTTATTTGATGAAGATTACTCTGTCAGTGTAATTCAGTGCCATTACAGCCAGGGCACACCTATAAGAGCACTTAAAAGCCAGACGACTCATCATAGACTAATTCCGTCAGACAGAAGGGCTTTCTCACAGCTTTCCTTCACAAACCCGAGATCAAACGGAGAAGCCAGGGGCTGCTGCTGCCGTTGCTCGCGATTTCTCTTTTCTTCCCACTTTTTCGCCCTTTCCTACCACCAAAGTGCTTTGTTCTCAAGAGAAAATGATTGCCACCGATGGGAGTAGTTCTCAGATTTTCTAAAGCATCTGGAGAGTGTCAAAAAGAGGAGGTGCTGTCAAAGTGAATTATGGGATAAGGCTGCTATTTTTTCTGACTTTTGGAGACACTAATGTGACACCTGGAGTTTCATATGTAGCAAATATTCGAAAACTTTTCACAAATGGATCCTTAACTTAATTTGGTGTGCTTTGTGACACAAAATCTGCCTTGTAGAAGCCATTAAAGGCAAAGTATTTGGGTCATATATCTTTCCTAATGTAATCTGTCACTTTTACTCTCGGGATGTTATGACTGACAATAGCAATTGTAAAGATCAGCTGGGTTTTGACTATCAGGAGAATGTGTTTTTGAAAGCAATGCCGGTATATAAGTTAGTTTATTCAAAATCTAAGCGAAAACATCTGATTAGCCATAACAAATCTCTATAAACTTTAAATTGGGAAAGAGCTCTCTTTACAGCTTTGATTATCTCCCTGTCAAGCCTCTTTGCAGTGCAAAATGTTGCTAAATAGCATTATGGGTAATGGAATTCCACTGATTAAACACAGGGTCAAATTATGATGAACTAACCGTGTGAAAATGGGATGGGGGAAAGATGATGCTCATTCTGAACTCCCGTCTGCGATTTGTTTAGTCGTCTGAGTTAAAACTGCATTTATGGCCACTCATTCCATTTGTTTGGAGGAGATAACGATGTGCCTGTGGTTCATTTAGGAGATGCACTGAGATTTAATTTACCTTATGGGATAGTGAAAGCAATTAAACTGGGAAACATTTTATGTTGCAATTACTATAATTTCATGTTATTGCTCATACAAATTGGCAGATATTATAGCAACGCTCATTTGTACTCTGAATTGGGAGTCTTTGCTTATATAGTCTTGCCTTTTGTTTAAAGCAACTGGAAGAGCTGGAGAGATTACAATTACCTGTGGGTGCAATGGGTTTCATTTCGTGTTTTTTTTTTTTTTTT
>NW_015655572.1:1014070-1025506 GCF_001515625.1 Sinocyclocheilus rhinocerous | reverse complement strand
GTTTTTTTTTTTGGTTTTTTTTTTTTTTTTTTTTTTTTTTTTTTTAACTTTCACTTGTAAAAGAAAGCTAATAGTGTTTATTTAAACCATGAATCATGATTATTTTTTTCTTTCTATGGCTAATCAGATGCAGGTGGTATTGGGGGGAGGGACTTTCTCATTCTGGAGAGCATTTGATTGGGAAAAAGTGTATTTTAGTGTAAGATGAGTCATCAATATTTTAATCTCTTTTGAAAGGCAGAGAAATATTTAGTATTTTAATATACAAATATGTTGCATATTTAATGTACTTTTGCATTTAGGTTGCATTTATCTGATTAAACTCAGTAATATTGTGAAATATTATTATAATTTATTTTCTTGTAATATATTTTAAAATGCAATTATATTTTAAAGCTGAATTTTCAGCAGCCATTACTTAGTCTTCAGCATCACATGATCTTTCAGAAATCATTCTAATATGCTGATTTTTTTAAACAGCATTTATTTGAAATATTTTTTGTGCCATTGCAACATTGTAAATGTATTTTCTGTTTTTGTATGCATTTTTACTGCTGAATAAAAATATTGCATATATACCATGTGTAAAATAGTATTTTTAGTTACATTTTTAGATATTTTAACCGGAAAAACAAGACAAAAAATATTCTGATTAAAGATAATTTTGCATTGTAACAGCCCAAAAGCCAAAAGCTCATATTTTGATGTTGTGGCATTTTGAAGGATCAATCGTGTGTAATAATAATTTATGTACGAGAAAGACATAATTTAGTTCTATTGTAGGAAAAACACAAAATCTCAATCCAGTAATCAGACCACAGACAACAACGTGCATTTGAAACAGGAGATTAATGTTTCTTTTTTTGTAAGAGTGTTAATGGCCGTGCTCTCGACCTGATATGAGTTTACCAACAGAGCACAGATTCCCTTAAATAGTCAATAAAACACATGCTTTCTTCACAGCCTTCATCTGACTGCCTTCCTCGATGGATTGTGTTTATGAGAATGCTCTGAGAGACATCTGGAGTTCCTATTGATAGACAAATAGTGACGCAGATTTATTGATCCCCCCGAGGAAACTTTAAATAAGCATGGAGCCTTTTAGCCACTTAAAATTGTAATTGCACGTTTGTCAACAAATAAATCTATGAGAAAATAAATGGTCGTTTGGGCGTCTGGGTTTTGTGGAATGGATTACAGGCAGCAAACTTTCTATCTGTTGTGAAGACAGTACTGATATACTGCATTGTTTAGGTGAATACATCCTCCTGGGTTAACAATCATTAAACCTTACAGTCACTGACAGGATGTAACGATGATGGCGTTTAATTAGAATGTAGCACTGAAAAGATATTGAGCGTTAAATGTGTCCTTACCGGATGAAGTGTTGTTTACGCACAGCTGGTCATGCATTTAAAATCATTATCATAATAATGTGCAGTGAACATTGTGTGGTCTGGAAAGCTGCTCTGTGCTGTTTATAATATTGCATACATTGGAAATAAATTAAAGTTTTAGATTATCTATCAATTACAGTAATTGAACTCAGTGTCTATGGTGCCTTTGATTAAATTTAATAAGCATTAAATGTTAATGTAGCAGTACAGCTTAGATGTTCAGCACCTTGGTCAGTGGCAAGGACATTCAGCACCATGGACAAGGTCAAGTTATCCACATCTGCTAGGCAAAATAACAATTGACCAGGGTCCTGTTTCATAAAACAAGTTTAATAATAATAATAAGAAGAAGAAGAATAAGAAGAAGAAGAAGAAGAAGAAATTCACTTTTAAATTTTATGTTAAAAAATTGTTATCTTAAAATGTTTAATTTATTTTATGGTCCAACTCTTTACCCCTTGCCTCCAAAAAGTGACGTGACATGTGGCCAAGCATGGTGACCCATACTTGGAATTAGTGCTCTGCATTTAACCCATCCAAACACACACCCGGAGCAGTGGGCAGCCATTTTTTTACTCGAACTCGCAACCTTTGGGTTACGAGTCCAACTCTCTAACCATTAGGCCACGACTTCCCTATAATATACTAAATTATTAGTTAATACTTAGGTCTATATATATATATATCGTCTATCGTATCCAAACTTCAATGGTGGCAACTAGGCATTCACTGTCTTGAATCAAACAAGGTTGGTTTCTGAATTGTGAGTGGAGCGCTAACAGAAGTAAAGCCATAATAGAGACTTAATGCAGCAATGCGAATAACAATGAATCTCTCAGCGAGAGGCTTTTAAATAGGTGATGGGAAGAAGTTTGCGCTTTGAAGTTTAAGTTTTGGATGGCAGAGGATGTCAGGCTGAAGTTAATGAGCAGGATTTAGTTGCATGCTAAAACCGCTGACGTAAAACTACATGATTAGTTGAGAAGTACAATCAAAGCAGGCCCAAAATAACCATGTGGGAGAAGATGAATGTTTTTGTATTGGACAGTTAAAACGCATTAATATTGCATGCATAAATAGCCCATTAGAGTGGGCTTTAAAGAAATCAGATTCTTTGACTTCTTGCAAATCCATTTAAAAGTAAGGTCAAAAGGAAGTCATGGACGTAATGAACTGATAATTGTTCTCAGCAGGTACATTTAGGAGCCTCGTCAGGACACGGTTACTCTACATTGCAAATGTACCATAAATCCCAGCGGGGCGAGAGAGAAAATGGTAATAAAATCAGTGATCATTTGAAATAGGTGTTGAATAACCGCCCTGGTGATTGGGGGTTGCACCCAGTCAGTCAGCGGAAAGCAAAGGGCATCTTTCAGGAGACTGCAAATTACTTTTGTTCAATTAAATCTCTATGGAAATGATGTTCTGAGCTATTAACCATGGCTTTTTGTTGTTCATCTGCTGAATGGAGTCGTGCGACCCAAGAAATTTCAGCAAATATATAGAACCGGTCTGAAAATTCAGACCACCTGAATCTAAATATATGTGAGCGGAGGATGCGTCATTAACGTTAGTCACCCGTATTGCTGTTGTTAAGTGTGTTAAAGTTATAGTTCACCCAAAAAGTTATAGTTCACCCAAGTTGTTCCAAACCTGTATAAGTTTCTTTCTTCTGTTGAACATAAAGGAAGATATTTTGAAGAATGTTGGTAATCAAACAGTTGGTCCTCATTGACTTCCAATGATTAAATCATGACAGAATATTCATTTTTGGGTGAACTATCCCTGTTTCTCAACCAATCGGCAGCATCCCTGAACACATACAGAGTAAATTCTGGGCCTAGTGCCCATCTCAGAGAGGACAGCAGACTGGCTTCTTCATTTTTTTTCTTTTTAATCACTGGAGGAGGGCCGAAGGAAGAGGTCTAAAGCTGGATTGTTGGCACCTCCGGCCGTCTTCTCTGTTCTCTCACACCATTTGGCTCTGTTACAAGTCTGGCATCCTTTTACTCTGCCAGATCGCTTTTAATTGTTGGCCCAAGTGGGGCAGTTATTTGGATAATCTTGTTCTCTTTGAGGGAAAACAAGTGTCATGTTGTCTCTTGGACTGTCTTACTGTTCAAGGTCTTTCAGAGGACACCATTGCAATGCAGTGTGATTATTTTAAACACAAGTGCATTTGTATGGGATGGCATGAACATCAAATGTCTCATGCCTCATTTATAATTTGAAACATTCAAATGCATCACACCATGATCTGTCACATAAGTGAAACCTGAGTGTTAGAATTGCAATCATTAATTGTAGGTAAACTATTATTTTAATTAGGCAACCTGGTGCTATGTGAAGTAGACAATGGATTTGAAAGTAGTTTACTTTTATTGTAATATGTCATACTCATATCCATGCAGTGAATAGTTGTAGATGTAGGGTGGGGTTCAAAAAATTATATTGCAGTCCACTTCAATTTGTTACACACACACACACACACACACAATGCAGAAACAATGTTTTTGTTTTTGTTGTTTGTTTTATTATTTTACTTTTTATTAAATTTTTTTGTCTTTGATATACTGCATTATTTGTTTGTTTGTTTGTTTGTTTGTTTGTTTATTGATTTGATTAATTGATTAATTGATTGTTTGATTAATTGAATGAATGAATGAACGAATGAACGAATGAATGAATGAATGAATGAACGAATGAATGAATGAATGGTGTTTTAAAAAATTGTTTGGATGAATGATTCAGTTATTTCCTCGTAAAGACCATCACTTTTTTTTAACCAATTGGCTGAGTGAATCTGTCATGTTTATGTGTATATCTATATTAACTTGGTACAAAGTGCCTCAAACTCTTTATATATTTTGATATGTTTTGATATCACTAACCTGACAAACTTTGACCAAATCCATGAAGTAGTTCTCCCACAAAAGTCCATATCAACCCAGTAAACAGCTTTGTTTCTAGGTAGACAGATTGAAAACACAGTGTGCCTTTTAGCTACATAAGCCATCCCGTCAGCAATTTCCGCCAATTTTAAGCATTTTTGTGTGCATCAGACAGCCAGCGAACAGACTGAGGATGGTCCATGAGCGTGCTGTCTGAGACTGACACAATGAGTCAGAAATCAGTCCTCCCTAAAGACCCTGCTCATGAAAAGCAGAGTTAGTCTGTGAACACTCTCTATCGATCTTTAGCTATAATTGTACAACACTATAATGAATCAGAGAAATACCCAAACTTTTAATTCACTGTGGTTCCCACAGTTTTCCCCCATCCTCCCCTCCTATTGACTTTCTCTCTCGATAACCGGTAGTCCTTGATTCTAAAAATAGTGTCAAATTCTAGTTCTTTGGCTGGTTTGACTTCTGAATTAATAGCTCCATTCAATCACTGTCCCTGCCGCCACATGCTGCCTTAGAGCTGGAAAAGGTAAAGTTATTTGGGGACAGCGGCACGGTAAGGAGTCATACTTACACATCCCTGTCGGCGGAGATTGCCCCGACTGCCATTGATTTTGAATGTTATCCAGGGTTAGTTTGTGGGGATGTTTGACCCAGCTGAGAGCAGACGCCGTTGGCCGCAGCGAGGTGTAATTACGCTGCCCGCCTCCCGTAGAGCCACACAGATGCTCATTTCTACTAAACGCCATTAAGAGCACAGATGATATACGAGGGCTATTTTAGGTAAAAGGATGAAGACCACAGCAAGCAGCCGTAAAGTAAGTCATCCCTGCGTGGGACAGACGGCAGACAGTGAGGAATTGAGCTTAGCTGATCAGAGAACCAGCGAGACTCGCTCTGGCAGACAGGAAGATTCATTCAAATGTATTAGCCTTAGAGTCGTTTGCATTTTGGAGGCTTTCCAAAGTTAAAATATCGCCGCTCTGGAGCCGAACGCGCAGCCATGCTGGGTAAGGGTCATTTGGAATCAATTAAAATTGACTTTATGGAGGGAGAGTCAACGATCAAGTGTCATTAGAATTATTATGTTTGCTTTGTTTGTTTTTGAAGAGTGCCGTACATCATTAATTAATGAGGGAAGGCACAGCACGTGGTCTTTGGATGAAAAACAGCGTTGCTCATCCTAACTGGCCAATCAGCAAACCGTAAGTGGATTTTTAGGGGTAAATGGTTGCAACGGTGAGGAGTAATCAGGGGAACGTTTGAATATTCAACCCCTGGGCCCGACATCTAATTCCTTCTCTGGTTGGCGCCTCTCATGAGAGGGAATGTGACAAAATAGCAGTGAGCGGGGAAGAGGGAATTTGCATTTTAATGTGCCTGTCGGAATCACTTTGGTGGGGAACATTGGTAGGCAGGGATTTGGCAACCCCAAGGGTCAACAGCAAACAAGCAGGATAAGCAGCCCACTGGAAACGGAAACCAAGAGAGGTGGAGTTAGGCTGCTTTGAATTAAAAGGAGCGAGGAGATGTCGAAATGACACCCGAGAACAATAACACGATGACGGTTGGGAGACAAATCCATTTGGCTGTTATTAGGAGCTACAAATAAACAGCTAAACGAAGGAGGCTATAATTGAAATATCAAAAAAGTCCAATATTCATCATCTATCATCAAGTAAATAGCCCCTTGTGCCATATTCTTTATGTCATGTTTATAATATTGTGTGACAGGCGTCTCATATAGAGTCTGGAAACTAAAATGCAAATGCTGATTGGATCAGCTCAAGTTCCATATACCTTATGTTTCTCATATGAATAGAAATAGCTTGGTTCCAAAATCTAGTGAACTGCCTCCCTATAGACAGCAGTTTAAGGCATCATATGCACACTCTTAATGCAAAGGCTGTTCCAAAAAATGCAATCTAGTTCTGCCTCTTAAGATCATTTGGCCAGATTCAAATGGTAATATGGGACTGCTGGAGAGCAATCCCAAAATGCACTGCAATCAGCTAAGTACAGAAATAATTCCAGTGAATGAGGGAGAAATGTTGATTGTTAGTATAATTTATTTGATATGGAAAAGTATTGATAAATCTAGTTAAGAATAATCAAAAACTTTTTTCTAGAAAATTTGTAAGTGCCATTTATAATTATGCCATTTTAATTACTGTGTATATTCGTATTTTGTCAAAATAGAGTCTGAGATGTTTAAATATATTGATATCAAACAGTTTGTCGGATAATATTATTGTAATTAAAAAATACCTTTCAGAAGTTTGGGGTCAGTAAGATAAGTATGTGCTTATTTAATTGAAGAAAAAAAACAGTAGTAGTTTTGAATATATTTTCAAATGTAATGTATTTCGATCATGTAAAAAGCTGAATTTTCAGCAGCATTCAGAAATCATTATAATATGCTGATTTGATTCTAAAGTAACATTTTGTTATTATTTATGTTTAATATTTTTTGTGGAAACTATTTGAATTATTTGATAAATCCCAAAAGTTTTTGTAACAATGTAAGTCATTATTGTCACTTTAGATCAATGTAATGCTTGCTTAATAAAAGTTTTAATTTATTTGAAAAAAAAATTCTTACCATAAACTTTTGGACAATTGTATATTAGTTGATGCTGAATGTTTAATTATGCATGCCCATTTCCCTTTATTTTTTAATAAATCATCTGACACTCACTTAAAGTTAATCTGGTAAGCCTTTATATATAATGCCTTATAAATGTAGTTTTAATGCATTAATTATGCCCCTCAAGAAATTAATTAGTAAACATAATTTACGAAAAGTAACCCGCCAAATTGGCTAGTGATTTGACAGCGTTACCCGCCACAGCTGATTTTTGTGTTCATTTCAAACCCTGCTTGTAATGCATTGTATGATCTCATGAATAATTGTAACCACAGTTATGATGCATTAAACTACATGTTTACACCATTAGAAAGTATAATGCATTAAAACACATGACAAACTTTCAAATATTATAATGCATTTTAACTTTGGTTACGTTTACTTATGAAAAGATAAAATGCATTACAAAATACATTATTAATACCTTTATAATGTGATATACATTGAGATTTTAAATGTAGTGTTACTGTTAATCTATTTTAAAAATTGAAAAACACAGTTCAGTGTAATCTTGATCAAATCTCAATGTAAATTTCCATTTAGCCATTGTTAATCGGCCATAACATGAAAATAATAATCAGCTGATTCAAATAGAACAGAATGCCTTTGTAGAGTGCTTCACGTGTGCATTGCAGTTGCCTTAGAAGGCAGCTGCCTATGTAGACAGTATAATGAAGCAGCTCACTAAGTTTTGGACCAGCGCTAATGTTGGAGGGCACACAGACAGTAAAGCACGCACACACACACACACGCACTCCCTCTTAGAGCTGCGGGACACAGGGGCGCAGACACACTGGAGGCAAGCGAGGAACCAAAGACGCCCCTAAAGACACGGTGAAACGATAAACGTCCAATCGCTGCCCCCCTTCACTCTCACAGTCTTCTCTACTTCACTTTATTTTCTTCTCTCCAGACCTCCCCACCGCTTAACCTTGTTAGCATTTTCGATACGTCTGACCTTAGCTTCCGTCTGTTATTACAGTTACATGGCTAAATCCATGTTTAATTCGATTGGGCCATCATCGGTGTGCTCACAAATCCCATTCCCAGTTAATAAAACCCGTCTCATTGTGTCGGACCCCAAACAGATTTTGCCATAAATCCAATTTCAACCCACTATTCTCCACTCAGACTCGCACTCAACCTCGATTTGCTTTCTTTCTCCATCTTTTCTCTGAAGTTATGTGTCATAATTCCATTACGCTTGACACGGAACCAAAAACGGATGACCGAAAGATAATCGGCAACGTTAGCCATGCAAAAAATATTGGGATTCCGTCGTCTCGTTATTTCCACATTATTTCTCCTGATCTCTTCACAGGCTTTATCCTGTATACGGAGGATTTTATTTGTAGAGAGAGACTGGAAAAGCAGATAGACGGAGCAGCTGTCTCCCGGTAGCGGGAATGGATGTTATGCTCTCTGGGCTCTGGGTATACAGAATTAAATTGGGCGGAGATGAGGCCTTGTTTTGCTTTGCATTGAGGGAAACTCATTTCCTCTGGGGAATGTTGGACTGTTTGAGTGCTATGCATGAAGTAGATGAGGGATTTAGAGATCCTTTCGGCCTTCAGAGTTGCATAGCTTCCTTCTTTCAAATCAAACTTCCACGTCTCCCCACCGGCAATACACAACTACATCTCTTGTTTATGTATCAGCGTAATCTGCTGTGGAAGTGTGACCCGGTGTCCTTCTGATGAAGTGGGGCCGTCTGCAATAACAGGATGAATAGTGGAGCAATTGTCTTAAAATTGCCTCCGGCAGCCCAGATGCATCTCTCTTACTCTTGCTTTCAATCTGGTGCTTCTTCTTTTTTTATGTGATACGTTTATGTGTGCTCTCGAAAAAAAGTCGTTCCATTAGTAATCCAGGGCTGATGGCTACTGTGAGCGGATGCTGTGACAACATGCTGTTGTTGATTGCAATGAAAGCTGAACATTTCATTCATTTCTGATCATTTGTAATTCTCTATAGACATAGAAGAAGATGTTTTAATAAGAATTCTAAGCCTTGAACCAAACCAAACAACTAAAATGAATATTTTTGTTCCAAAGGAGAAAAGAGAAAGAGAATTACTTACTCTTGCAAGCAGGCTGACTACATATTTGCAAAGCTTCATGGGAGTGGGTGGTCACTGCTGAACACTTTTGGGGTGGTTTTCTGTTTCCATGGTAACAATTCCTTTTCTGATTGGTGTATATTTTCTTCGGATAATGGCAGTGTAGTTCTTCACCCAGGAATTAGGCTAGAATTTTTAAAAACTTCCTTCCTTCCTTCCTTACTTACTTACTTACTTACGCCTTGTGGCTTCCTTCCTTCCTTCACTTTATTTATGGCTTCTATAGAAATAAATATTATAGTTTATATTTTTATTTTAGAAATGAAAATAATTGTATAATTATATAATTATAGGTTTGTTATATGTTTATTAATTTTTAACAAAAAGGTAGGTAATATTTTCCGTCTGTATTTGTTTGTTTGTTTGTTTGTTTGTTTATGTTTAGAAGTTAATATTTCTATTGAGCAAAAATGCATTAAATTAATCAAAAGTGACAGAATAACAAATATTTATATATTCCTCGGCATTCATTCATTCATTCATTCACAATTTGAATATATAAGGAATAATGGCCGCTGAAAATTCAGCTTTGGAATAATTTGAGGAAAATTTTAATTTTAAAATACATTAAAACAGAAAACAGTTAAATAGTAATAATATTTCACAATATTACTGTTTGTAAATGTGCTCATAAATAAATTGCATAAGCATAAAAAACTTGCTGACCTCAAACTTTTGAACAGTATATATAATAATGGCAGTGTGCTCTAACAGAAAGGCCACATCCTTGTGACCTTTTACTGACATAAAACAGCATCTGTCATATAAAAGAGGGGGGGAAAAATCTCCTGGGGCATAATTTAATATTTATGACTTCTGATACAATTAAGAATTGCATGAATATTCCCTCTGTGTTTCTCTGAGTGAGGTAATATGATTTACTTCTGGAACATTGGAGAAAAAAACTAATTTTGAAGATCACTTTGTAATTGGGGTGGAGGAAATGAAGATTCCAAGTGCAGGAAAACAAATTACCTTGTTACACGATGATTCACTGAGCAAGAATTTGAAATTGGTGTCCGTCCAGCCACCTGCCAGACAGGCTGTAATTTATATGACAATGTAAGTACCTGAGCTGTCTTTTCCATATCTAAAGGTTGGCGGAACTAAAACTAATCACACAGAAGCATCTGTGCTGAAAAACTGACATGAGACCTCTATTTGAAGTCGGCACAGCAGTCCAAATTTACCTGCCTGTTTGCAGAACTTGAAATTGCTTCCTTTTCTTCTCTTCCACTCTATTTTGGCCACTTTTACTCTTTCTAACTGTCTGACTCTGCCTATAATTTTCCCCCCGACCCACTCCAGCACATTTCACTGCTAATGCTGGATCTTCTTACACGTACTTCTTCTTTCTGTTGATGAGTTGCACGTGGTTACTCAAGTGCTGCCAAACTGCCATCAAAGCCTGATGACATCAAGAGATGGAGTTTTTCCGACTGCAAATAAACATTGATCTATGTTAAAGAACAACGTTAAAAACAGTCATTAAATACGTGCCACCACCTGGCAGGCACTACTCTCATTATGTGTTCGCTTCATTCCAAGTGATTACAGGAGTATCATGTCTTTGATTTCTGAGGCATCTTAGCATGTAGGAACAGTGCAAATTTAAAATGGACATTTTGGAGAACGATGCTACACAAGTTCTCTACTTTCTGAAAGCACTCCTGTAATTAGTTCAGCCTGGCATTCTTGAGGACGCTCTGACATCCAAGCCGTGCAAATGTGGCATAAGAGTGTGGCAGTTCATTTAAAGTCCTCTCAGCGTAGACAAGCGCTCTCAAGACTGTAGCTCACTGTGTCTTTTGAAAAGGTCACTGCAAAATAACTAAGCATGGGTTATAGATATACAGTACAGTAACTGGAAACGATGTCACAGAGCGGTGTATTCATACACTGCATTTAAAAATACAGCAGATGTTGTTGCCAGAACTTATACGTATATCTAATGTTAATACCAACACTCTGATATAATGTTAATGCCTACACTCTTAAAAAATAAAGGTTCTTTATTGGCATTGGTGGTTCCATGAAGAACCTTCAATATGGAAATTCTCCATTCCACAAAAGTTTCTTTATAGTGAAAGAAACGGTTCTTTAGATATTTAAAATGTTTTTCACACTAAGAAAAAATGGTTCTATTAAGAACTATTCACTGAAAGGTTCTTTGAGGAACCAAAAATGGTTATTACCCCCCTATTTAATGCAATGAAGAATTAAAGGGGTCATATGATGCGATTTCAAGTTTTCCTTTCTCTTTGGAGTGTTACAAGCTCTTGGTGCATAAAGAAGATCTGTAAAGTTGCAAAGACTAAAGTTTCAAATCCAAAGAGATATTCTTTATAAAAGTTAAGAGTCAGCCAC
>NW_015655572.1:1013351-1013729 GCF_001515625.1 Sinocyclocheilus rhinocerous | reverse complement strand
GCACGGAGAGCTGGGTGAGTTTGTCTGAGAGAAGGTCAGGCATGATGGTATTGAAGGCTGAACTGAAGTCCACAAATAGGATTTAAAGAGAAGTAATATGAAGAATCGAAGCTCATCACAATAGCTTTTCCACAAGCTGAGGTAAATACTAATGTACAGAAGGTGCACAGTATCATATGAATACAAAACACCATCATGGTAACACACATGGCACTAAAACAATGTAATTTTTATTTATTTATTTATTTTTAGCCATATATAATAAGGGAATTTACCGTTAACCAATTAACTGGATTTTAACATAGCATTCTTGCAGTCTTTTTCTGTTAAAATTACTAGTATTACTTTTTTTGCAAGCAAACAGGCCGATTCTGATAC
>NW_015655572.1:1000701-1013336 GCF_001515625.1 Sinocyclocheilus rhinocerous | reverse complement strand
ACTTATTATATATATATATATATATATATATATATATATATATATCCACACAAATGTTTGTGTGCATATCCAGAAAGGAGATCAGCCAAAAAAATACAAAAACTGGTTGACCGGCCATCAGTCTGTTCAAACTGATGTCAACCGGTGCATCCCTAAATATCACAGTCATTTTTTACAGTATAGTAACACTTTGCCTGACTTACAAGTAGCATGTTAAGAAGGCCCAATGCACAGTCCACACCCACTTCCAAAACAAATCATTTCACTGTCCAGACTAATGTATGTCACTGTAAGCAATTACATGCATAATAGCCATAACAGTTTCCCACTCAATTTTTAATGGGATTTAAGCCATCGAAAAAGTGTTTAATTTTCCATGTATTGCATTTTTTTTCTCACCTGCAAGAAAACAGTCTTGTTAAACGCGCTGTATCTACACACTCGTAACAAAACGTAATAGCTTTTTACTCCAGATTGCGTATATATGCACTCATTTGCACTCACAGTAAGCGATCGTCTGCTATGATCAATCCAGACATGTCTGCTCCACCAGCGCCGACCACATAAGTTAATAATGTCCGACTGGCCTGAGTGATGGAGGGTATTAGACGTGTTTGGGAGAGCCTGGCCAGTAACACAAACACTGGAGGGACTCGCCGCAGAGCATCTATATGCAGCACCATCTGCTGAACGCCAGAACAGGTGCAGCACTGCGTCCTGTAGTGAGTTAATGACTGTAATCACAAGCAGGATCCAGACTGAGATTCTAATCTGCGCCACATGGCGGATCTGTCTCCTCTCAGACAACAGGGTCACTTTGTGATGTCATTACGGGGTCCACTGTGGACAACCTCACACCGAGAGGTGCGACTCTGCTTCTCTTAGCTCTAACGTCACAGATGCTCAGAAAACAAATCATCCTGAGAGACGTTTAAATGTTTAAGCAGGACAAATATTTCGGTTATTAGGAGAAATGCCAAGCGTAGAAGTCCATTAACTTCAAGAGGAAGTAAGAGGATGAGGGAGAGCGCGAAACGGCAGCTTGGGAATTATTTGCATGAGGAGAGGCGATATAAAGGACATTAGCATTTTGTTTTCTCAAGTTTCCAAACAAACTTGTGTATGCTAATTGCCAGGCCTGTTTATAGAATATTCTTTTATGGAGAGTTTGTGTATCCTCCATGCTAACAAGAAAAATCAATGGCGAACAAGTGCAAGCAGGAAAACAACTTTTTCAGAATGAGAACCCTTAAAGACCCTCAGGAAGATATTAAGATTTGAGGCATTTATGTTGCACTTGAAGTAAGTACGCATAGACTCTTGTAGGGCTTGATTAGAACACAAAGAAAAATGCAAGTGCAACTGAATATAATATAGTGCACAATATGCAAAGGAGCAGAAAGCTGAGATGCAACAATGTCTAATTTTCAATGTCTAATTCTATAATATTTTTTTAATTGCCTTCCAGCAAATTTGCATAAAGAAGTTTATGTCTAATCTGTTTGGCTTGGCATCTAATCAGATGTTTGTGCCTTAAGAGTACTTGAGAGAAGTGTTTGGGTGTCGGGTTTCTATTTAGAAAGGCATTTTTATTACTGTCAATGACAAAGAATATCCGGGATGATAAAAAGAAGAATATGTAAATTTTTTAATAAAATAAAATTGCTTAATGACTCTGAAAATGTTGTTATATAGCCACTTTAGTACAATTATGTTCACAAATAGACGATAGATAGATAATTAATTAATTAATAATGCATTTAGCAGACATTTTTTAATAAAATAAAATTGCTTAATGACTCTGAAAATGTTGTTATATAGCCACTTTAGTACAATTATGTTCACAGATAGACAGATAATTAATTAATTAATAATGCATTTAGCAGACACTATTATCCAAAGCGACTTACAGTGTATTCAGGCTATACATTTTTTACCAGTATGTGTGTTCCCTGGGAATTGAACCCACAACCTTTTGCGCTGCTAACGCAATGCTCTACCACTGAGCCACAGGAACGATAGATAGATAGATAGATACTGGGAATGAATTGAACCCACAACCTTTTGCGCTGCTAACGCAATGCTCTACCACTGAGCCACAGGAACGATAGATAGATAGATAGATAGATAGATAGATAGATAGATAGATAGATAGATAGATAGATAGATAGATAGATAGATAGATAGAATACTTTGATTTTTGAATGTAAAGAAGTTTTAATAGACTTATTACCATTAACCTTAACAAAATATGCTTTTTCATAAAATGTTCAAACTATGTAATATTAAAAAAATTACTATGACATACAGTTAAAAGGATCATTTATTGTGACAACAAAATGACTTTCTGCATGATGTTTATGTCCACTCTTTGCTTTGGCTGGCTTTTTTCCCTAAATGTTCATATATTTCTTTTAAGTTGCTTCAGATCTTGTTTTTAAAGAAGGAAAAATAATAAAATATTACTTTAAAAGATTTATAAAAGATTAGGGATTAAATAAAAGTTTTTTTTTCTTACTCTGAAAAGTTAAAGCACCTGAGTATTTTTGTCTGAATTTAAGCTCCACAAAAATCTGTTCATTTTGTATGAATTGCATTTTAAATGTATTTTTTTTAAAGTAAACAGTAAGCACCGTGCCTTTTTTCTTTGAAATTCACTCGCAGGAAGTCATGACAGATTGTGCACAACCTTGATCATTAAAACTAATTTAAAGTAGCTTGAATGATGACTAGTGTCCCACAGTGAATATTGGGCTGCAGATAACACTTAATTGGACTGGGTAAAGGCACAAACATTGGAAGGGTAATATAAAGACAGAAAAAGTCTCAGTAAGTTGCAGCTTTATTTTTATGCACTTTCATTTTTTTTCTTATTTAGACAGTGCTTTTTTCATACTGTCCCCTTCACACAAATCTCTCCCTCCTCTCTCTCTCGTCTCATTTATTCTCCTCTCCAGCTCTATCCGCCTCCTTTTCTATTTTCTGTAATCTTGAGAAAGGTGTCAGCGTCTGTCGTCAGGCAATGTTGCTAGCCGACATCTGACACTGCCCCAGGAACATAGTCAATAAAGCTATCTAATTGAGTGCCACTGGTTGCTGTTTATTGACAAAAAAAGACCTGGGAATTAGGTGCGTCTCCGCTGCGCACCCCAAGCAGCCACCTTTCCAGCGTCCCGACAGCTGTCCACTTTCAATCCATCAAAAGCCCATCCCGGTCCTCCAGGTGTCAAAGGATAGTCATCTGGCTGCAACTGAAATAAAGACGCACTCAATTTATGTGCATGTGAGAGACGGAAGCAGCAAAATGGGGAGGAGTGAGGGGTCATTCACACAGAACGCGTTTTGCATTCCGTTGCGTTCCTTTTATATTGTTTTTCTACAATGTCTTTCTTACATTTTTATTTTTATTCCACTATCCAGAATCTCGTGTTTCTAAATGCAAAAACGTATTCTGTGTGAATGGGCAAGCTCTGAATAGGCAGCAATTTTAACAATTACATTTATTCATTTAAAGCTTCATACTAAGTAAACAAACAACAAAAAAAAGTTAAAAAGTTCAATGAAATTAATGCACTATATTTTAGTTTGATGTTTTTTTATTTAACAATTTGTATTTTAAGTAGATTTTATAGCTAAATTAGCTAAAATCTGTTAACCAATTTTTTACCAGAGATATGCAAGTGAAATTTCCAAAAGTCAGTTCTGAAAGAGCTCCGAACCGCTACTGACCTCGCGCTCCGAGCAACGAAGGTCACCGCGAGTTCTCTGGGTCGTGCGATGTCCACACTTGTGGTCCAGGAGCACCATCTCTGGCTGTGTCTGGTTGATATGAGGGATGCCGACAAAGTTCGGTTCCTTAATGCCCCTGTGTCCCAGACCGGCCTTTTCGGCGACGCGGTCGAGTGCTTGGCCCAGCAGCTCTCGGCTGCACAGGAGCAGGCGGGTCGTCACACCCTGCCCCGGTGGGCAGCTGCTGCCTCCACCCGTCTGCCTGCCGCAGCGCCCCAGCCTGCTCGTCGCCGAGGACGGCCCCCTGCCCCACCCGTCCAGGCCCCCGTCAAACCTGGTGGTGAGCGAAAGAACAAGAAGCCCCGGGACGGGTGACCCAGAGAGGGAGGAAGCTGCTCTTTGGGGGATGGTGAAGGCACCTCTCCCTGCCCCGGAGGAGGGCCAGTTGGAGAATCTGGAAAATCTCGATGAGAGAGCGGTTTTCTCTGTCCCTGGGTCCCAGGAGGGCACAGAGAGTCGTGGACGGACCTGCACCGGACCACACTCATCCTCCTCCATTGCCAGCAGGCAGCAGCGGGCGGTTCGAGAGCGTCAACAAAGGCCCTACTCAAGCACCCTCTGCCAAACTGTGGAACCAGGTAAGCGTTGCACCGCACACTCAGACCCCCCTTCGGTCCGCTCACAAGCCGCCCGAGTTGGGTCCCTGCGTTCCACCTTGCTGCCCCACTGCGGGCACGGCGGTGGTTCCACTGGTCCTGCTTGCACAGTATCTGGGTGCCTGGCTAGTGCTACCCAACCTGTCTCGTTGGCCTCTGTGGACCATCAGCCTAGACAGTAAAGACAATTTACACATGACATATACCCCCGAGCTAGTATGTAGTTGACCAGAATTTCAACCATTTCGCAGACCTTGTTTCTCTCATTTTTTGAAACAAGCTTCACACATACATCAGTTACATATGTACACATACATAGTACCTCGCCAACTCCTATCGCTTGACCGGCAGCGGATATCTCATCTAGAATTTTTCTGAGCATTACAGTGGGTGGATCGGCTCTGTTAACGCACATGATCAATACATCCCATGTATCCGTAGCTCTTCTCATAACGTCCATTTGTTTCTTGAGATTCTTTATACGTCTCGTTTGCCCCTCGTAGTCTTTCCCGGGATCACACGCGTGCTCGATAGCCGTAAGTATCATTTCGATCATCTGGTCTTTATAACGGGGGATAAACACGATGTCTCTGAAAAAATTATTCACGCTACAAACAGACCCCATGTTGTCACGGTCACAGTCCAGGTGCAGACACGCTGCTTTGCCAGAGATCCATGGCGTCGTAAACGACTTTCTTGTAGGATTCAGCCAGCAGCTTTTCCCTGATTTCTTGCAGTTTTGCGACAATGAATGGTTCGTCTCTTAATTCGTGCAGGATAGCACCGGTAGTTCCTTGAATCCTCAGAATGTTGTTGGTCATTAATCCGCAGCAGCGTAGAGTGAAGTCGATAATGGTCTGAAGATCGGGTTTGAACAGTTTGCGCGACAGTTCATCAAAAGCATGAGTCGAAATAGTATGCGGCAGGCTCAAACAAACAGGAATGTTGCAGCTGGCTCGGATGGTCCGTTACACAACCCTCGCACTCCTCCCTCAGTTTGTTGTCTATGATGTGCTGCAGTAGCAGCACGATCGTGGCTTTTATGATTTTGAACCCGATATCGCTGAAGCACCCATCTGTGGCATCGAACCCTGTGTGGGCGGCCGTAGTGCACAGGTCCTTTAGGTAGCTCAGGTTACGATATCTGAGCTCCGTGCAGAATTTATCCAAGCATTCTTTGTGCAGGTCGGGTGAGTGATGTTCGTCTGTCGGAATATAATCGATCGATAGCATTATCATCAGGAGCAACGAGGTTGAAAGGAGCGTAATCGCATCGTAAAGAGTCTTCTTGAGACATCTTGGAAATGTTATGTGGGGAGGAGACTTAGTGTTCTTTATAATGGCTGTAGTAAATGGGTGGGGACGGCAACACCCCTGAACTTTTGCTGGGGTAACTCTCAGGGTGAAACAGCTGTGTTTTAATTTTGTTGTATCCGTCACACATGTCACACCACTTGAACATTTTGTTTACGATCAAAAAAAGTGCGCTCAGCAAATGCAGATCGCGCCACTTGAACAAAAATTGTAGGGTGAACATTTTGTGATAATCTTTATGCTGATCACCCCCCGAACGACTACTAAGCTTTGTCTTGTCTTCGCAGGGGAATATGTACAAGCAGTCGTACGGGCTCTTTTGGGTAACGGCTATTCGGGGCCACCCCGTCCCACTCCGCAACGTACAAAGGTTCTTCTCCACAATCGTTCAGATCTTTCCAGATACGATTGAAAAATAATTGCCAGTCTTTATCAGGAAATAACAGGCAGGGATCTTGACCATGTACAAATTCGTCTGTCTCGTCAGACGTGTAGAGCGTAACCGTTCGAGACGATTTGTGAAATACGTAGCCAAATATGCGTCCGCTGATCAGAAAAAATTTGTCTCTCACACAATCCGTATTTTCGTGGAGAAACTTTGTCAAATATAAGTTTGCGTTGTACGGCTTTCTCGGAGCCAAAGTCAGATTTTCCATCATCTCTTCATCCCATTCCTTCTCAGGAGTTTTAGGTGTGTATAAACCGTCCATGTCTATGTATTTCACAGCTCTTTTCTGATTTTCCACAGAAGTGCACAGGGTCTATTTATCTAAGTGTGCCTTGGAATGCACCCGGACACCTGAGCATCTGGATGTGGGAACGGTCCATTAAAAAGTTAAAAAAACAATACTTACAGATCATTTATCTCCTGTCATCCTTGGTCACGTACAAAAACAACATATTTCATCCCCCGGAGCTCAAAGGTTGACGGCTGAATTTCACGCGCACCGATTTTCACATATGGAAATTAATTTGATGTCAGAGGTCACATATGGATATGATTATGAGGTCAAAAGTTCAAAGTCATCAATCAAGTTGTCATAAGCTACCGTACATTCACTACTTTGGTCTCTCTAAGCGAGATCGCAATTCATCGGTCACCGACATGACGTCTCCGTTCCCTCCTTCAGGGAACGAGGGTTACATACGTAACCGAGATGTTTGTGTTTTCATGCATGTGAGCTGACCCTCATTTCCTGGGCTGCTAACATGACAGCTAAGCAGCTCTTCAGAACCAGAGGCAACACTGCATCCTCTCCCAGAGCTGTGGCAGCTAATTGATTAACGCTGCCACTTATAAACACAATCTCAGCATGCCGTAAGTGATAAGATTCCCTCGGCTCCATCTCACAGCACCTGCCTAATGAGGGGACAAGCGAAACCATGGCCCAAACGAGGACAAGACGAGACGCCACCATCCCCTATCTGTCACCCTGGAAAGCTCTTATCAGCTCTCTTTTATTCTCCCAAATTAACTTTAATTCTGAGATAAGTGGAGGGGGCTCACATTTGCATTGGCACTGTTAATTGACTGTTATCACCACACCGGAGTTGAGGAACAGAGCGGTGAAGGAGTGAAAACCTCCTCTTTTTCCCCTTCAACTATACACCTGCAATTTCATCAGTCTTTTCACTTCTCCACCCCTGTCTTCTTCCTGGCTCCTCGAGCCGAGGGCAGTCAGAGATGGCAGGAATGATTGGGAATGGTCTTGGAGACAGAGAGACGATGTGGTTGCCATGTGAGCGCTTGTGACAGTGATGTACGAGCGAATCTAGCTTCTGATAATTCATCACTCACAGACACAGAGAGGTCCATTAATCAAACGCAGCACAGTCAAGCTGCCGTCTCCACTAAAAACCCTCACGGCAGAGGTTTAGAAGCGTCTGCAGCAACCTGTGATGGTAGATCTGGTCTTTGTGGCGTTAAAGTTTCTACTGGTCATAGATCAATGGAAACAAGTGTAGTTCCACTAGCTGAGCTCAGAGGCCTTGGATAGTTCACCCAAAAATGAAAATGTGTTATCATTTACTCACTTCCAAGTTGTTCCAAACCTGTATGAGTTTCTTTCTTCTGTTGAGCACAAAAGTAGATATTTTGAAGTTTGTTGATAACTGAACAGTTGATGGTAACCATTGACTTAAATAGTATGGAAAAAAAATACAATGGACATCAACGGCTACCGTCAACTTTTTGGTTACCCACATTCTTCAAAAAATATATAATCTGTGTTTAACAGAAGAAAGAAATGTATACAGGTTTGGAACAAGTGGAAGGTGAGTAAATGATAACATATTTTTTTCTTTTTTGAGTGCACTATACCATTAACATCTGCCTTGGGTGATCCAATCACACTACATTAGCATGTGTTCAGCATGTAGATTCAAAATATATATTATAAAGATAAGACTTTGTTCACATCAAAAGTAACAGCACATAGCTTTTTGCAATTATTGTATGGCATGCATACTACAAATAATTTTTAGTGACATTTGGCTCAGGCATCAACAGCAAACAACAAGGACTTGAAGATTGAATTTGGAATTTAGGAATCAATATCAGTTCATCAAATTGATTATTGATTAAAATCTATTTATTGACATTGACAACCCAGCCCTACCAGCCACTAATTGCATTTATTTACACAATCACTCTCGTTTCTCAAAATCTCTAATATTCTTCTGCAGTTTTCTCTTTCTTCCATCCAAGAAATGTGTTGACTTACCTTGAGGGACATTTTGTTTATGTGGTCTGTGACATCTGCACTATGACACATATCAGCCCCTTGTTGAACTCGTTTAAAAGTTTGTTGCAAGTACATCTGTCGATTGAAGACTTATAAAGAGAAAAGTAAGCTGAGCGCCTCATCTTTGGTAGGAAGAATCTCTCTCTGTATTTGAGAAGATCTGATCCAATTTGGCCCATATATGTCAATGTCATTGCACTAGTAGTTCTAGATTAGGTCATATTTCATACAACCCGCTTGAAGGTCGTCTTCTGTAATTAAATGTGATAAATGATCAGAGTAATGTGTTGAGATCCAAACAAGCATATTTTGCACCTACAGTACTGAATGCTGAATGGCAGATTCTGCTGCCATATGTTCACACAACCGTCTGGTACCGCAGAGAAAAATATGTTTCCAGAGTCATTATTACTGAAGTAGTGATGATATACTGTAAGCAGACATGCATTTTAAGATCTTGGGTACTTCAAGCTCCAGGGCACAATTTACAGCTGTATTGAGAATGCATTTTAAATTCAGTTTCTGAATTTGAATTAAGGTAGTATATAGGATGTGGATTTTCATTTAAGATAGCGGAATAATGAATATCATATAACTGCAATTTTTTTAAAATTAGAAAAACATACATTATTTGCTTGACAAAGCCTTATTTGAAAGTTCTGCGAACAGTTTTAAAGGCTTTAAAGATAGATAGATAGATAGATAGATAGATAGATAGATAGATTTGCATTCATGATATGTAGTATCAGGCATAGCAACAGTAACTAAGGAGGGCGGGTTTTTGTGAAGGGTCAGTTCTTCAATTCTGAACTTTGCACATAAGCTCAAGAGTTTTGAAAACTAGCTAAGGGAAGAGAACAACTCTAAACCAAACTTTCTGCTACAACAACAACTCATTACCAGAACTCCCTAAGAAAACAGCCCAACTCTTTTCCCCTGCAGAGGAATCTGTGCTCTTTGCCGTAGAGGATGATTTAGCCTAAAAGAGCGCTGGAAATTTCTTCAGAGGCCTTGGGAGTGATTCGGTCAGTCTGCGGCTGTCTCATTGAGAATGCCAGCTCATTTCCCAGGCTCGACTCTGCGGTTGGAGCCAGTGTGCCATTCCTGGTTCATTCTTATGCACTTCCGTTGCCAAAGAGCTCGTCAGCTGTGATGAGGTAGAGCCTGAAGTATTCCTGGCCTCCATTTTTGCTCAGAAATTTCTCATGGTAGTTGGCAAAGGGTGGCAGAAAGGGAAGGAGACAGGCTTGATTTGATGGACTTCAGTCTCTGAAGAACTAAATTATACAGGAACAGATGAGCAAATGAACAGTGACGGCCACTTGGTTTCTCTGGGGCATCTGAGTGCTTTTTTTTGCACGGGGGGGTGAGCTGAGTGAAATGCAAGGAAGATTGCAGATGTTTGGAGACAAATGAAAATCACAGTTTTCAGGCAAGTTGCCCACCTCTTCAGCTTATACTACTCTCCACGGTTTTAAAACTTCAGTTTCTTCATGAAGTATAGTTAACTAAAGTTTGTATGGCAGTCTGGTTTTATGTCTTCAATCACCAGCTGCATGGAAAATTGCTGCTGGTGATTTCTATCTGTCCAACTAGCTGCAACCTGACTCATCTTTAAGGCATCCACGGTCAGACTGACCGTCCCTGGGAAATGAAATCAAACATATCTGCTTTTAACATCAGTGCCCTTCCCAGGTTGCAAGAAATCGTCCTTGTCCTTTAGAGTCAGTTCCTGATTCATTTATTGTTACTTGTATGTTTGTGTTGTGCGGTTTTATGAAATACAGAAAACTCTGAGCATGCACTATTTGTCCTTGGTTTGATGGGAAAATCATGGCTGGCAATGAAGGACAGTTACTGTTGGAACTTATCGCCATTTGCCGTTGTTGTTCTGGCTCAGATATCAAACTGCTGGATGTGGATTAAAGCCGTCTGTGCAGGAGACACATGCAATCTCCTGATTTACTCTTAAAGCTGCCATTTTGTTCTGATTAGCAGATAAAAGTGCATTTCCGGAAGGAGATGGTGCTTTAGATGGAACAAGAAAAAACAAGTACAGGCTAGTTAATGTGACAGAAATAGCAGCTTTTCGCTTTCCTTTTCAGATATCGAGGCTGTGAAAACAGTCAGCGCTTTGAAACATCAGGTCAACAATATTTCTTTTTTCAGCACCAATTACGTTTCTAACTAAAATGATGTATTAGCCCTAGAATGAATGACCAAAAATATCCACACTAATGCGTAAGAAGGTCAAAATGACTCATTAGAATTAATGGTTTTCTTTAAAGAAATAATAAATGACTTTTAATAATTAAATCATTTTAAATTATTCATTTAAAAAATAACATTTACATTTTTTTTTTAAACCAATGAAATAATTGTAATATATATATATATAGTCACGTTGCCGGTCAAGCGGGAAGTCCTTGAAGCGTGCTAATCTCTTTAAACGCTCACAAAATGAATAGTTTAACGGCATCACATTTGGACAGCCCAAACTACACTTCATGCCACATGAGATTATATATATATATATATTCTTAAAAAAATTTTTATCATCCTTACTTTATATATATATTATTTTCTAGGTATGTACAAGAAGTCCTTTGCCATCAAATTTAGCCTCATCTTGTCAACTTCTTGTGAACGACCATTTTACACAAACCAAATGATCACAAGATCTTCAGTGCTTTTTGAGAGCAACCGCATTAACTTGAAATGCGCAGCAGATGTATTTTTCCGCTGTGCATAGGATTCAGAGTGAAAGTCTTTTAAATACTGCGCAGCTGAGACTACAGCGCTGGCATTTTAAAAGTGGGGCTGAAGCTGCACTGGTATTTGTACATGAGTTAACATACTAAGTAGGCACTGCGGTAGCTGAGCTGTGAATATTCATGGTTGGCTCTTTGCCATGGTGATGGCTCTAAAATCCCATTTTCTGAAGCGTCATTTCATTAAGAGAGCAAATAGCTGCTCTAAAATCCAAAATTATTTGTAATTTCGTCTCTCGTTTTAAACTAATTTTCATTGTCAGTGAAGAGGCAGGCTGGTGCATCTGCCACGTGCAATCACAGACAGAGAGGGGCGTGCAATGAGAAACTTGAAGACTTTTGTCTAAGTGTGTGTGTCTACATGTGTTTTTGAGCCAATCTCATCATCAGAGCACAGTCTCGCCTGATTGGGCAAGGTGATGCTGACTTGAATAGGTAATCAGGCTTTAAGCACATGAACTATGTTGAGGTGGCATGTCTACTTTTTACATGGAGAACTCAGCTATTCTTCTCTGTGTTTTTTATCATTTTGCATCAATTTAGCTGACATGACACTCACTTTTCTGGCAAATAATTGTCATATTTTTGGTGTTGTTTTGCTACAGTGTAATTGGCCAGTCAAACTGCAATTTTAAGACCAAGCTGAAGATCAGCTGGTAACATCAGCAGCAGACTGAACATGCAAGAGTTAATCCTACTAATGGTGAGCACCTTGCCTTCCAGCAAATCAGCTAGGACTAATGGCCGAACAATAGCACGTCTAATTAATGTTCATGAGCCAAGCTGATAAAGGAGGTCTGTAAAACCTGGAGAAAGCTTTCTGTCTGCATTTCCATTCATCTTTATAAACCTGCATGTACCCCCTGAAAGTATGCAGATTTCATGTCACTCACTAAGGTAATTAATGTTTTGAATTCAGAATTTGGGTTTTTCTTGTATTTCAGTTTCAGACTAAAGACCCGCGCGGTAGCATTAGTAGTGGACTGAAGGTGTGAGCGTTAATTCTACTAATGGTGAGCACCTTGCCTTTCAGCAAATCAGCTAGGACAAATGGCCGAACAATAGCACATCTAATTAATATTCAAGAGCCAGGCTGATAAGGTTAATAAAGGAGGTCTATAAAACCAGGAGAAAGCCATCAGTTCGCTTTCCCATTCATCTCTATAAACCTGCATGTACCCATAAGTATGCATTCTGCATTATTAAAGTTTTTAGTTTGTGTTATATAGTATTAGTTTTTTTTCCAGTGTTTCAGTTCATTTAGTTTTTAGCTTCGTTCCAATTTAAGTATTTTGTGCTGCTAAAGCTAGTTAACTGATATCTTTTAAACAGCTTTGTTAAATTTCTTAGCACAACCTAGTCGGCAAGTGTCATCTAGTTGAACTCTCATGTTTTCATGTCTTAATAAATATATATATATA
>NW_015655572.1:995116-1000339 GCF_001515625.1 Sinocyclocheilus rhinocerous | reverse complement strand
ATTAAACTAATTTTTTTAAGAAATTAATACTTTTATTCATCAGTTCAACACATTAAAAAGTGAACTGTGTAAAGTGACTGTAAAGAGTTTACTGTTATGAAATTATATTTCAAATTAACATTATGTACTATACAGTACATGAAAGAATCCTAAAGGAAAATAAACAGAGTAATGACTGCTGAAAATTTAGCATTGCCATCACAGGAATAAATATATTACAAAAGAAAACATTTATTTTAAATTGTAAAAAACAATAAATAAATAATATAAAATAAAAACAATTTTAGAATTTTTACTGTATTTCTGATCAAATAAATGAAGTCTTAGTGATCATAACAGATTTCTTGCAAAAACATACAAAAAATCATAGGAAGAATATTTGTTTGTGTATATGTCATGACTATAAATGAGCATAAGAATCTGCAAATTACACAAGTGTTCAATCATAAAAATGTAGGTTCCAATGACAATTACATGCAAATGAAACAAAAAGGGCCTTGTTTTTAATTTGGGGATCGGCTGTGGCATTTACAGCAGTACCTTGTGTTGTGACAGACAATTTGTGTCAACACTGTTCACTGTGATTTTCAGTCTGGCGCATCAGTCGCATTGACACTTGGGAGAGATTAGAGGGTGTTCACACAGGACGTGTTCTCCCTTTCAAACAGCTAGACAGAGCGCAACTGAACGGAATGGAGCTCTTGAGATGCATTTTTAAAAGTGTAGCTATTTTTAACTTGACACTTGCCAAATCATGGGCCTCGGGCCAAACATCTCCGTCTGACAAAAATATATATAAAATATTAATCTGAATGTAAACTTCTGGTGTTTAATAAAATAAGTTCACGTGCATTTCATTTGTCAATTCAGTGAGTCAATTTAGTGCCTCTGCTATGAATTGAATGAAGTGGCTTCTCATCTAAAACAAGCTCATCGTAATGTGTTTATATAAGCTCACAGAATTCTTCAACTATAACCAGCTATGTCATTTCTCTCTCTTCGAAACAAACCTCTTTTCCTCAGCATGAGAAGACCCTGCTAGATGAAACCAATCTCTTCTCACTCTCCGCGACACAAGATGGATGTACCAGCAGATAAAACAGCGGCTCACATGTCAACTTATGGACTCCAGGTATACTTCAAGATCCAGTTCCCCGTTACTGTCATTAAATCTGTCCTGTTCTACACTCCATCCCTGCAACTTCCTCCCACAACCCTACAATAATTGGCACAGCCAGATCTCTGGTCTTCCACTTTCCTGGAGCTTCCCTATTTTTCCATTTCTTCCCTCCATGCTGTAGTAGCCATTGATGTTTCCCTCAGTGTGACAAGTGGGGTTATTTTAAAATTCAAACTGGATTCATCGGTGAGCCGGGCGATGACACTTTTTAATATCTAAGTGGAGGTTGTCCGGGAAATGTGAAGCAGACGGCCGGGGTGAGAATTCATTACCCGGCCCCTTCGCTCACCAGCGCCAGCTGCTGCCTCGCACATCCCATCTCAAACCCCAAATTGAGCCCCATCCTCTGCATATATTCCAGCCCCATTACAATGTCAGATATCCAGTCCTGAGATGGCGCCCGCTGCTTATGCGATGTCAGTCACTAGACAACTTGCTTCCACAATTTGACCCCCATCTGCTCTTACCTTTTTATTTTTTATGTTGGGAGGCCTGAGGAGATGTTGATACTGTGATTGTCTGGTGGCTTACGGAGTAATCAGCACCATGGGCTAGATGTTTGACACACTGTCATTCATATATTATCCCAGTATCACTCTATCACCGTTCTTCCCTTTCCAATTGTCACCGGGTGTTTTACTAAAAATTATGGCAGAACACAGAGATTGAAGCATGTTTCACAGTTGATATGACAACTTAGTGGCACATATATGAATGAGCCATAAATAGCCGGACAGTACGGACAGTTAACTAATACGAAGAATTGTCCATTCAGATTATTAATGTTAATAAATGTAACCCTAGAATGCATAAATGTGGCCAAATTGACCAGACAGAGTATGAATTTTGGGCTATTGTTCAGTTATTTGATTCTGTAATTTTCCCTTCATTATACTTGTTATTTTTAATATTATATTTCTTGCTGCATTTATTTGATCAAGAATACAGTTAATAAATAGTAAAATATTATAATTTAAAGCAACTGTTTTATATCTTAATAATAATAATAATAATAATAATAATAATTTATTCCGCAGGTAGCAAAGCTGCATTTTCAGCAGCCATTCGTTTCCAGTGTCACGTAATCATTCAGAAAACAGTCTAATATGCTGATTTGGTGCTCAGGAAACTGTTTGTTTGTTTGTTTATTTATTTTTTAGGATTCTTTAATAGGATTCTTTCAAGAAGTATATATTTGAAGTAGAAATCGTTTGTAGCATTATGAAATCATTTACTGTCACTTTTTATCAATTTAATACTTCTTTGCTGAATAAAAATAATTTATTTAAGAAAAAAAAATATTCCTTCTACTGTAAACTATATATTATATAAAGATAAAAACATGATACCTCTTTGATACCTCTTTTTTAATCAAGGTTGTGTTAATTTCTTCTTTATTTTATTCTATTGCTATTACCACCAGTTTCTTAAAAGCAATAAAGCACTTGAGGCAATGTGTTTCAGTGATATTCCCACAGTTAAGAAGGTTTGTAATGCAAAGCCTATTGAGTCTGATTGCTTTAATATACATAGAACAAACACAACATTCTTTGCTGTGATGCCAGGACAAAAGAGCAGCATATGACCTTTGATAATGAGCAGCAATATAGAAACCAAGGTGATTAAAGCAATGTGATTTTAAGTTTAAACAAAACTGGAGTCTTTTTAGTTTCACAGAGTCCAGTGCATACATTTTATCCTAGTCTCATTACTGTGCTTTACTTTTTTTTTTTTCTAATCTAACAGTCCCTTTTTGTCTTAACCATGGTGATACAGTACATTCAGGGGCAAGACCTCTTTTGGCCACTTATTCAGGGCTTAGACAAAAAATTTAATGAGTTTCCATAGTTGTCTTAAAAAGGTAATCTTAGTGTAATTACAAAAAAAGAATGGCTCAGAACTTGCTGTTCCTTGTATGTATACGCTCTAGCAAACGGCTTTAGCTGTTTTTGTAAAGCATGTAACTAGCAGGCTGTGCACAGCTCGAACTTGGACTGCAAAGACATAATGTTCTGAGAAAAGACCTTGTTCTGAAAAAAGTACTCGTGGATGAATAGTTTCAAAGTTTTGGCGAAGTATTCCATGGAATTCGAATAAAAAAAAATTGAGAAGGGCAGTAAGGCTTGAAAATAGAAGGTAAATTCCTTAGAAAAAGACGTATGACTACATCATAGGTTACGAAAAGAAACTTTATAATAGTTGAGCATATAACATGAGCAAGAGTCAAAGCAGAATCAATGCGGCTGCTCGTCGTCAAGCAATGTGTAGTATTGTTTTATTTCTAAATGAATCGATTGAGTGAATGATTGACATTCTGTAATTGACTCACTCATAAAGACAGTCACCTACAGGCATAACCTTGTAACCTGCAGGGGGGAAAAAATCCCCATACTAATGCACCGACTGACAATCTGTATGCAACAATTATAGTAGGCAGACCTACCATGAGCTTCAAAGTTGGTAATTGATGATGTACGTTAGCCTACCTGATGTATAGAAGCTTCTCTGATTTTCATAAACCTTTTTGCTTCAGATCAAAGTCTTTGTTATGATCTCAAAGCTGTTTGATTTTCTGTCTCCCGTTGAGAACAGAAAGTATTAAATGGTCTACAAAAATGGTTAGAGTTAAGAATAAAGGTGAGATAATGCATTTGAAGCTACTTTACATCCCTCAAATGTGTAATATCCCAGGGCTCGCAAAATCGCAAGCCCGACGTCCCGGGGATAGTGTTTTCCAGTCGGGATACCAAAATGTTTCACCACCCTGCCCGACGGGCTATCTTGAACAGTGATATAAAATTCCTTTCTTGATTTGCATTGTTCACTAGCTTGTAGGGGTAAAACGGATCGTAGCTGATCGTTTGCATGTGTTTCTAAGTCTTGCCGATTTAAACATTCAAGTGTTTTAAACCATTCACGCGCATTCGGAGCTGCGTGCACTCATTCAAAGCACGCACAGAGAGCCGTGTTTCAAACAGTGTTGCCAACTAATTTTCAGAGAAAGTTGCTAAAGGAAGGTCGATGTGTTGCTAAAAGTTGCTAAATGACGTTGTGATGTCATTGCTCAATGACGTCATTGCGTAATCACGACGCAAAATTGTCACATCATCAAATCTCAGCAAAAAATATATTTTATATATGTTAATTTAGATTTGTTTTTAAAATAATATGCATGATATAATATTAAAATATAAATAACTGTATTTTTAAATACATTGAATTATTGAAAACGTACACATTTTAAAATTATTACAATTTAAGTTTAGTAGCTAGTAAACTCTACACATTGTCAACAATTATGCTTTAAGCAGTGTATTAGTAGTTAGTTAGTATGCTACACTCTAAGAAAAGTCTGTAAAAATAAGGCACAATCTACTATGTTAATATGAAAGAATTTTCCGTAATGGTTTTTTTACCTGTATTTTAAATTACGCATTGTGTTTTCGGGTTACAGGGTTACAAAGGATGATGGATAATGTCCTGAAAGATTTTCCATTTTTCTTACAGTATACTAACTGATCAACAATCGCAGGTACAGCAGCTAACTCAATTGTCGTGATGTGTGTACTGCTAGGCATCTGTGGTTTCCTCTTTTTGTGTAATTTGGATGGACAATGTGTGCCTTTTTATTGTCTGAGTCCATATCAAAAGTTACTCAAACTTGCCAAATAAATGTTTAAAATTGCTAAATTTGTTGCTAGGTGCTTTTGGAAGAAAAAGTTGCTAGGGTAGTCTGAAAAGTTGCTAAATTTAGCAACAAAATTGCTAAGTTGGCAACACTGAATGCGCGTACACAGAATTGATTTCTCTTTCGCGTATCCTTGCATCTGAATGAACACACACACAAAATTATCTCAAAATAACTGTCTCGGCAAGTATTCTCATAAACACAGTCGGTTATGTCTTAAGTGAACGTAAACAGTGGAGAAAGAAATCTCCTGTGCATCATTATATTGGATCCGTGCATTCGGTCTTAAAGGGGCAACAGCCAATAAACACCTGCTGTTCCATAAGCGCCACCTGCTGTCAGAGAGTGACATTTG
>NW_015655572.1:987846-994956 GCF_001515625.1 Sinocyclocheilus rhinocerous | reverse complement strand
AAAATCAGACCATTCTGTTTTTGTTTCAAATTTCGAAATTATACAATCTAATTGCAATCTAAATAACATGTATTTAGCATTTTGTTTGGATCATGATTAAAATGCAGTGGTTGCCTCTGATTTTAAATGGAAAAAGCACAACCAAAGCATTAGTTTGAAGAGATTTATTTTATTTGTATTATTTAATTATTTGATTTGGGATTTGTTTTAAAATTTCAAGTTAGTTTTACTATTTGACATTTCAGTTTTATTATTTGACATTTCAATTTCACAAAGAAATGTGCAGCATTTTGTTGGAGAAATAATAAAAGGACACCTTTTAATTTATAATTTGTCTTAAATCTCATTTTGTTAAAAATAAAAATTGTGAGAAAATTGTATTGTGAAATCAGTATCGTGAATCGCATCGCATCGTGAGTTGAGTGAATCGTTACATCCCTATATGCTACTAGTTTTTGCTGTGGTATCAAAGAAGTATTCTGTAATTTAAATAATAAAGAACCCTATTTTTTTGCTCATCTGCATAATGACCCGATCTGTTACTCAAAATCTGATGTGATAATGCAATATGATCCGAGCCGTGGGTTTTGTGATCCGTTGCACCCCTACTCTCTTGACTTGTTATTTGAAGAAAAAAAGCGATCACTGAAGGTTTTTATCATGCTGATTTGTCCGCAGTAAAGTTCAGCTGATGTCTTTTTTTTTTTTTTTTATTCGGACTACTTAAATTAATTTTGGGCTACCAAAATCTGAAGAATGTCTGCCCCGAAGGGCTATCAGCGATTTTGAAATTTTGCAAGCCCTGTATCCCCTGCGTCATTCACACACATGAAAATATCAGAACATTACCAGTGTTTGACAAAATACTTTGAACTAAAGTGAAAGCAGATTCCAAAGATTTCCATAGACTTTCTCACGAATGTGTCATATGAATGGAAACCTGGACTTTTTCAATTTTATGTTGTGATTTTCAGGCCTGGAAATCGATGACATCTTTGAGAGTCATATAGAGTCTATAGAGAATTTGTTGTTTTTATAACTAGACTTAGCTCTTAAATATTTTACCAGCTATAAAGTGCTCCTTCTAGCTGTTGAAATATTTTAGATGTCTATAAAAATGTTTTTCTCTGTGACAATGATTTATCTTCATAGAATGATTTTTTTTAATTATTTCCGGTGGTCTTGTATACAGCTGAGAAAGTCATGGAAAGTGGGAACCTCGACTGCTGTGTTGGTAAGTCTCTTTATAATACCTTTGCTTCCTTTGTTGCTGACTCTTTTGTTATCTTTGTGTTTCACCCTTATTTTGTAATAAAGAGCTGCAAATTGGGTTCTGCATCCCCGCTTTGAGCCTTTTGTTACACCTGCATTATGATGCATTGCTGTATTTACTGTGGAACACAAGAGCAATAATCACCCGGCCCACACACCCCAACGAGAGGTGCTGCTCTTTACGGGTTCTGCCTCATCAATTCATTCAGTGCTCTAATTTTGCCTTCTTTCTATTAAGTAAGATTGCACTAAACAATTATGGCTGCCAGTGTTTTAATCCACTCCAGGCTCAGGCCTTGTTCATTTGTTTCTTAGCACGGATTCCTTGTATTTGAAGAACTTCCATTATCGGTTTCCGACACTTTTTTTGGCCCAGGAATGTGGCTTAATGGTATGTTGTGATAGAGCAGTTTCTCTTGGCTCTTAAACAGGGCCGGTATGACTCCCTCAGCCCTCTTAAGCTGTTGTTAAACCACTTGTTAAAACACCGTGTACTTTTTGTCTCTATTTTTGTAAGCCGGGGACAGTCTTTTCCTCTTGACCTGTCACGTATGAGCCTCTAAACGCTAATTAATGTAGGAAGCCCAGCTGCTTTGTCACTTGGGTCTCTACTTAGAAACTGAGACTGTGTGCCACCTGTGTGCCACCAGAAAAGCTTATGTTGTGATTCACACGTAAGGAAACATTATTGTGCAGTACAGAGACAGAAATCATAAAGAATTTAATACATTTAGTTCCTTAATTCCATTATGAATTTGTTTATAATATTTGTAAATAAGCAGCTCTTTTATATTTATTGCACTCCCAGGTCTGTTGCTATGAGGTAATTTCAGACTTTATCAGACACAACAAACCAGAGTAAATTTAATACTTTTTTTTTTTTAATTATGCAGATTTTTTTTGTTATGGCAGGTTGCATAATATCCAATAACTGGTCATAGCTCTATAAAAATTTTAGACAAAAAAAAATAAAGATTTTTAGTTTTTCAAGTTTTTATAAAACATCACTGCATGAACCTTAAGTACGTACATTGGAAATGACATATTGAGTCAGATTAATTCAGCAACTGCTCAGAGTTATCCATGAGTATTATAAATCGAACCACCCCCAAAAAGGTAATTCATTCGAAAATCAGTCTACACTGGTCGCACTGTGTGATTTTAAATATATATATTTTTAAAAACTCATAAGAATCATTCATTTGGGAATTGAACTCAACTGATCACAGTGCATGTTTTTGAATCACTAAAAAGAACCAGAAGAGTCATTCAACTACACTGGTTTTGCTGTGTGTTTTTGAATCATTAAAAATAATTGATTCATAAGAGTCATTCATTTAGGAAACAATTAAAGTACACTGGTGACACTGCATGTTCACAGTGGTTCCTTAAAGTAACCTGTTTAGAAACTTAACTGATCATGTGAATGTTGCTGATTCATCAAAAAGAACCAGCTTTTTTGGGAATCCAGCTATACTGAGGCACCAGTGGAGGCTCAGAAGAGCCTAGTAAATGAATCTCTAGTTGCATCCCAATTCTGTTCCATTTTGTAGTATAAATAGTATGAGAATTTCAAAAAGAAGAAAGTGCACTTCAAATAACCAGCTGATGCACTTAAATTAACCAAAAAAAAAAAAAAAACATGCACTGACGCAGATTTCCTTACATGATGGAAGGGAAGGGACTATTCTATTAGATTGTAGTTAGTAGGTTGTTCCCTCTGCTTTAGTAGAATGGTGCATGTATGAGAACCGTTATTGGAACAGATAGTCATAAAAATAGTTTGGTTCTGGAGATGGTTTAGAATAAAAGCTAATCCTCGGTTCCCAACCCATCGTGCTCCAGTAACATGTACCTCCTGTCTGGGTGTAATATATGGAGTTGTCATACAAACACTAGGGTTCTGGTTGGTCGCCAGTCCATTCTGGTAGCAAATTCACTGATACACGGTGCACATCCATACAATCAAACACACATTCATAGATAGACATGCACATGATGTGCACATTCAACACACAGACACCCTCAGTATGAATCAGTCCAGGTGTCTTGCTCTGCTGGTCACAGTTTAATGAACACTGACACCACATTGAGATGGATGCGGGCCAGGCCTGCTGGTGTTTTAAACATGAAACGCACTGTAGAGTGCCACAAGGAAACCCAGAAGTTCCTCACAGTCCTGAAGCAACTGTTAATATGACTGCTGGAATATACTGTCACTTTATTGCTAAAGTACACTGAAAACTGTAAGTACTGTGGCATGAGTGATGATTGTATCAATATTTATGTTGATGTCAATAGTTTCTACAGTCTCAACAGATTACAGATTGAATTTACAATAAATAGAAGCTGTTAATTTTCACTTGGCAAATGGGGAATTCTGCCAGTACAACTCTGTGCTGTATATTTACTTGATAGACAGACTGGCAACGACTGCATTAATAGAAATGAACAACAATGCATGTAACTTTTCACAAGCTGTAACTTTTAAATAGCCTGAATGTCATTGTAATTCAAACCTGACTGCAAATGTGTTCCCTATGGGAATTTATAAGCTGGCCTACTCGCAAATGTTAGGGATGACTTAAAGCGAACCCATTAGGGTGCAAACGGACGACCCAGTTGGTCTATTGTCAGTACGTGCTCATAAAAGCCTCCGACAGCCTCTCTAATGTTAACTCCCGACTCAGAGATCAGCCAAATTTAAAGCTTTTGGGGAGCCATGCTGTAATTTGGCCAGAACGTTCAGATGAAATAAACAGCGTGCCATTGCATCAAGGGCAACCGGAATGACTACACTCTTATTAAAAATAATTGATTCATAAGAGTCATTCATTTAGGAAACAATTAAAGTACACTGGTGACACTGCATGTTCACAGTGGTTCCTTAAAGTAACCTGTTTAGAAACTTAACTGATCATGTGAATGTTGCTGATTCATCAAAAAGAACCAGCTTTTTTGGGAATCCAGCTATACTGAGGCACCAGTGGAGGCTCAGAAGAGCCTAGTAAATGAATCTCTAGTTGCATCCCAATTCTGTTCCATTTTGTAGTATAAATAGTATGAGAATTTCAAAAAGAAGAAAGTGCACTTCAAATAACCAGCTGATGCACTTAAATTAACCAAAAAAAAAAAAAAAACATGCACTGACGCAGATTTCCTTACATGATGGAAGGGAAGGGACTATTCTATTAGATTGTAGTTAGTAGGTTGTTCCCTCTGCTTTAGTAGAATGGTGCATGTATGAGAACCGTTATTGGAACAGATAGTCATAAAAATAGTTTGGTTCTGGAGATGGTTTAGAATAAAAGCTAATCCTCGGTTCCCAACCCATCGTGCTCCAGTAACATGTACCTCCTGTCTGGGTGTAATATATGGAGTTGTCATACAAACACTAGGGTTCTGGTTGGTCGCCAGTCCATTCTGGTAGCAAATTCACTGATACACGGTGCACATCCATACAATCAAACACACATTCATAGATAGACATGCACATGATGTGCACATTCAACACACAGACACCCTCAGTATGAATCAGTCCAGGTGTCTTGCTCTGCTGGTCACAGTTTAATGAACACTGACACCACATTGAGATGGATGCGGGCCAGGCCTGCTGGTGTTTTAAACATGAAACGCACTGTAGAGTGCCACAAGGAAACCCAGAAGTTCCTCACAGTCCTGAAGCAACTGTTAATATGACTGCTGGAATATACTGTCACTTTATTGCTAAAGTACACTGAAAACTGTAAGTACTGTGGCATGAGTGATGATTGTATCAATATTTATGTTGATGTCAATAGTTTCTACAGTCTCAACAGATTACAGATTGAATTTACAATAAATAGAAGCTGTTAATTTTCACTTGGCAAATGGGGAATTCTGCCAGTACAACTCTGTGCTGTATATTTACTTGATAGACAGACTGGCAACGACTGCATTAATAGAAATGAACAACAATGCGTGTAACTTTTCACAAGCTGTAACTTTTAAATAGCCTGAATGTCATTGTAATTCAAACCTGACTGCAAATGTGTTCCCTATGGGAATTTATAAGCTGGCCTACTCGCAAATGTTAGGGATGACTTAAAGCGAACCCATTAGGGTGCAAACGGACGACCCAGTTGGTCTATTGTCAGTACGTGCTCATAAAAGCCTCCGACAGCCTCTCTAATGTTAACTCCCGACTCAGAGATCAGCCAAATTTAAAGCTTTTGGGGAGCCATGCTGTAATTTGGCCAGAACGTTCAGATGAAATAAACAGCGTGCCATTGCATCAAGGGCAACCGGAATGACTACACTCTTGTCCAGGTGGGAAATAACCTCAGGCACACAATTCAAATTTAAAACTCAGCGTGTTCGCAGAGATGAAGCTGGAAATCTGACAGTAAATCTGCCCTGCTTTGGGCCCCAGCCAGAGATCAATATCTGCAGCGGGATGGGGGACACTCGGGGGGAGGTAGGATTATTCAGTATGGTTGATGGCTTTTCAGCTCGGTGATGGCAAGTAATTTGTGGTGCTTCAGTGTGTAACCTGCTACCCATTCGAAATGACCGGATAACTGGGCTTGGATGTAGTTTAGTCCACCATGAGTGTGGTATGCTTGAATACGCAATAGACAATGAGCATGATTGATCAAATCATTTTCAGAAATCCAAGATGCACAAATATAGTGCTTAGGGACTGGGATTTGGATAGGTGCATGACTGCATTGATCTAAAATAACATATCATTTGTATCAATTGGTGCAAGAGTCTGTGCTTCTCTCTGTTGTCTTTGTAAGTCATTTTTACCCAAATTTATTTTGCTTGTTAAATCCTATATGGCTATTTTATCCTACCTTAGTTCCTGAACAAATTACTCTGATGAGCCATTTTGATGGTTCTATTTAATGAATCAAAAACATACAGCACACACAGTTACATTTAATGACTCTTATGAGACAGTTTTTTTATTCATCAAAAACATACTCCATATTCAGTAATTAATTACATTAACATGTAATTAAAGAGGAAAATTTTTATTATTTTTGAATAATTAAACTTGTATTACATGGGAATGCATTACACTGATCAAAACTGACAAGATGCATAAAATAAATTCCATTATTTTAACATTTATTTTTCATGAGAGAATGCTGAAAAAAATGCATCATGGTTTGCACAAACATATTAAGCAGCTTAACTGTTTTCGACATTTAAGACATTTAAGCTGCTGAAAATTCAGCTTTGCCAACACAGGAAGAAATTACACTAAAACATCTAGAGTGCAAAATCAACACACCAACTCACACACGCGCGGACACACACTTGCACACACACACACACACACACACCTATGGACTTGTGTGACTGTAACATTGCAACTATGTAAAATAAAATCAATAATTCGACTACAATGCAGTAAAAAAGTGGACAGCAAGGAAGGGGTTACACTCTAAAACATCAAGAGTGTAAAACGGATACATCCACTTACACACACTTCCAGACACACACATACAGAATTATACATACTCAAATGAATTGGTATGGCTATAACCATATAGCCAAAATGAGTCAGACTGAAATAAGAGGTTAAAATCAGATCAGACCCAGAAGGATTAATAAAGCATTCCTGTTAATTTTTGTTAAATGTTTGTAGAATTTTAATGTGTTGTGTAACAAACTGCTTTCTGTGTTCAGGTTTGAATGTAGTAATAATAATGCAAAAACCTACACTTCAAATCAACATTTAAAACAACAAAAAATATAAACCTTGACAAAAAGTAGTCTTTGAGAATGCCTTAATATACATTTAAATCCACAACCTAATAAAAGTAAACAATTATGTATAAAAACAAC
>NW_015655572.1:983279-986887 GCF_001515625.1 Sinocyclocheilus rhinocerous | reverse complement strand
CGGACACACACACACACACACACACACCTATGAACTGGTGTGACTGTAACACTGCAACTATGTAAAATAAAATAATTTGACTACAATGCAGTAAAAAAGTGGACAGCAAGGAAGGGGTTACACTCTAAAACATCAAGAGTGTAAAACAGATACATCTACTCACACACATTTACTTACACACACTCACAGACACACACAGTCAGAATTAGACATACTCAAATGAATTGGTATGGCTATAACCATATAGCCAGAATGAGTCAGAAGACTGAAATAAGAGGTTAAAATCAGATCAGACCCAGAAGGATTAAACTCCTGATAAAGCATTCCTGTTCATTTTTGTTAAATGTTTGTAGAATTTTAATGTGTTGTGTAACAAACTGCTTTCTGTGTTCAGGTTTGAATGTAGTAATAATAATGCAAAAACCTACACTTCAAATCAACATTTAAAACAACAAAAAATATAAACCTTGACAAAAAGTAGTCTTTGAGAATGCCTTAATATACATTTAAATCCACAACAATTATGTATAAAAACAACTAGGGAATTCACAAGCCTCTTTATAGAGTCATACTGTATACAGGAATCAATTCACAAGCCTCTCTATATAGTCCTATACAGGAATCTAGTGGTTACACCATGAAATTACAGGTTTTTCTTTTTTTGCTCTCACCAGGAGGTGCTATTCTGCCTTCAAAAATTAGATTTTAATGGCCTAGTCTCTATTTCAATCTGAAATACTGCAGTAATTGAAAGATCATTTTTAAAAAATAGAAAAATACATTTTTGTACTATTTTCAATGGGAAAAATTGATCATAAGTATTGCATAAATATTAATTAGTACCATGAAATTCTCTCAAAATACAAAAGAAAAAAGAAAAAATATTATTGAACAAAAATATATTAGATTGATTTTACTGAAGAAAATAAGTTACATTTCAGGTGTCCGGTCACTTTTGACCGCGAAGACCATGACTCCCAAATGAGGAGCGCACAAGGGTTAAATAAATGCAGCTTTGGTGAGCATAACAGACTTATGTATGTTTGATTGGTTGATTGATATAGTGGCAATATACTGGGGAACTGAAATTGTATTTATTTTTTCCCAAATATTTATCAATTATGATTTTACAAGTACTAAGAGAATTGTTAAGGGAACTATTGAGGAACTGGAATCTTTGTTACATCTTTGTTGTCTTTTTCTTACCTTATTTATCCAATCTGTCTATTACTGGTGAACCTTCCAAGGACGTCATCTTGACAGACTTGCAATCAAAAGAGTTAGATTTTTCTCATGTTCAGTGTCCTATTCTGGAAGCCATGACAACTGTCGTCTGTCATGTTGATGTTACGGCATCTGACGGCATGTCACTGTTTTATTCCTCTGTTATATTCTGCAATATCAGAGTTAATCTAGTGGTTACACCATGAAATTACAGGTTTTTCTTTTTTTGCTCTCACCAGGAGGTGCTATTCTGCCTTAAAAAAAATTATTTTAATGGCCTAGTCTCTATTTCAATCTGAAATACTGCAGTAATTGAAAGATAATTTTAAAAAATTAGAAAAATACATTTTTGTACTATTTTCAATGGCAAAAATTTATCATAAGTATTGCATAAATATTAATTAGTACCATGAAACTTCCAAGGACGTCATCTTGACAGACTTGCAATCAAAAGAGTTAGATTTTTCTCATGTTCAGTGTCCTATTCTGGAAGCCATGACAACTGTCGTCTGTCATGTTGATGTTACGGCATCTGACGGCATGTCACTGTTTTATTCCTCTGTTATATTCTGCAATATCAGAGTTATGGAACATCAAAAGCAAGACCTAACAAGCTTTCTCACTCCCACGACATCTTGTGTTTGGGTTCACAGCCACAAGAGGAACAGGAGCCAAAGCTCAGCAAGGTGTGAGAAGGTCGCCCTCAGGCAAGTGTGAGACTGGCCTTGGTAATTGGCACCAGTGAATGAGAGGGTCCTGCCACGACTCTGAAAACCAGAGGTGAGACTAACCCCTGTGGATCTCAGTACTGCCCTTGAGAGGTTTTTCCTAGGGCCATTATTAACCACCTCCATGAGACTGCAAAAGCTTGGAACAATGGTTAAATATGCACTGTGTAGTCACAGCATGGCATGTTTAGTTTTTTTTTTGTTTTGTTTTTGTGATTTTAGCAAGTGGTGAAAGTGTACTAAGAAGAAAATCTAAGATCTGTGATCGAATGCAAGGAGTCTCACGGGCCATATCAACAAATGTGACTTCATTATGCCAATCACCTGGTAGCCCCACCCACTTCAAACTCATAGTCCTGCTCCTCATTCATTTTGAACATTAAACTTGGATGTGAAGAGATTGTGGAAGTTTAGAATGGGATATCATGTGACAAATCCCTCAAGGTAACGTTAGCATATGATTTCTTTTTTGTTTTTTGGTAACTAATTTATAATGTTATAAGAACATTTCAGGGAGGTTGTTTGAGATGAGAACTTAAAAGTATGAATCTTTAATTGTAATTTTTAATTGTAATTCTGGAACCAAATAGCTCTGCAGTGTGTTGCAAATATGAGAGACTTGATGTATTTTGTGATTGATTGTGTCGCGTCACTCGCCTTTTTCACAATCACCATGGACAAATGTTTGCAATACATTCACATTTATGCATTTAGCAATGCTTGCAGCTTACCAAAGAGAAACAAAAGCAATTCAGCAAAGAGCCAACAATATTCATAATATACAATGCCAGGTTTATTACACAGCTAGATTAGGAAGCAAACATCGTACGTTCCCTCCATTTATATTTTTTAATGTTCTAAAACCAAATTGTTCGTTTTCAGCTCTACAATATGTGAGTACGAGAAGCTTGATTGGTTGTATTTTAGGATTGTGTCACAAAACTCGGCTTTTTCACTTTCGCCATGTGCAAACATTTACAAGCAACCTACAAAAGCAATTAGTCAAAGAGCCAGAAATAGTTATAGCAGGTTTATTAGACACCTAGATGTGCATTTACCAAACACTTTTATCCAAAGTATTTAAGAGATGTTCAGTTCGTTTGTTCCTTGGGAATCAAATACATTGCCAGGACACTGCTAGTGTCGCACTCTACCAATTGAGCTACATGAACACAAATTGAAATGTCATGTCTGCAACCAGCTTGTTCCATTAAGCCTTTCAAGTAAACAGATTTATAATCAAGTCCCAAGTCACACTTGTGTATAGTTTTCATCTGCACACTATCACACAGGGATTTAAAGAAGACTCTGACATGTCTCTAGAGCTTTTATGAGATGGATTGTATTCATGCAAATCTCTGTATTTGCTTTTTAAGTACAGACTTGTTGTGTCTCTACAGGGAGCATCCCACCGTAACTCAATCCGAGCAGCTGAGTCCTTAGCCATCTTCAAAAAACGACTGAAAACACATCTGTTCCATCTTTATTTGACCCTCTAACTCTAGCACTTTCTATTCTATTTTAATTCTACTTTATCTATTTATCTTCTTTTTTTATTATTATTTTTTTAAACTACCTTTCCATTTTTTCTATTCTATCTACTTGTTTTCCTTTGTGTGTATGTGTATATGTGTGTGTATTTTATATATATATATA
>NW_015655572.1:973054-983085 GCF_001515625.1 Sinocyclocheilus rhinocerous | reverse complement strand
TCCCTCTCCCAGTTCCGCCTCCACTCCACCACCCTCCTGGACTTGTTGGGTTTTGTTTGTGTTTATTTGGGCGTCGGGAGCCACCCTTAGAGGGGGGGATATGTTATGTGGTGTTTTGGGTTGTGTTTCTTGTTCATGTCTTTTATTTTGGAGTTTAGTCATGGTCCCTGTTTGTGTCATGCTTCCCTTGCCCTCATGTATTCATGCCATTGGTTCCTCTGTTCATTGTGTCATGTTCTGATTGGTTGTCTTAGTCATGTGTCTTGTTTCCCATTGGTTTGTTCTTGTCTTGTGACCCTCTTGTTTGCTATAAGTAGCCATCATGTTCCCATAGTCTTCGTCGTGTATTGAAGTTGTAACCCGATGTCGGTGAGTCTAGTCTGTTCAAGTCAAGTCTGTTCATGCCTCGTCAAGTCTGTGTCTCGGTTTATGTTTGGATGTTTGGATCACGCCTGTAAATAAACTGCACATGGGTTCTTCACTACACTCGCCTTCAGTGGACTGATTTGTTACATTTTGTTAGTTTTGACTGCTTTTATTGTCCTCATTTGTAAGTCGCTTTGGATAAAAGCGTCTGCTAAATGTAAATGTAAAAATCCAGTCACGGAGTGATTAAATTCAAACCGATTGACTTTGCAAAGTGTCACAGTTCCAGAATTGATGAAACCTCCATTAATGGATTGAATACTGACTTCTGAGTCACTGCCGGCCCAGGAGCCAATCACGTGAGTGCTTTTTGCCCTAGCAGGCAATTCCACAAGAGTATTCAGATCAATTTACCAGAGTAATGGCTTTGTCTGGGCTTTGTATGCATGTTTAATTTTTCACCCTCAAGCAGCAGCGCTGCCCCAGATTTACAGTTTTCTGCACTAAAGAGTCAATCCAAAGTTGGACAGAATCACCACTGACCCTGATTTTCTCTCTCTCTCTCTCTCTCTCTTTCTCTCTTTCTCTTTCTTTCTCTCAACATTTATCAGTTTTAATAAAAATGAAATCTCAGACTGTCTGGGGAGGAGATGTTAAGATGGCAGTGGGATGCTGGCAAGATCACAGACAGAATGATAAAAGGGACTTTCTTAAACAGGATTTCTTGGACACTGGTGGCAGTTAGGCGCAGCGTTCAGAAGGAATTTCTGTAAACTAGAACTGTAACCACCAAAGACATTGAAGGCAACAGGTTCTTTGAATATTTAGATTTGTGGATGATTGATGGGTTTTCAATGACTGATTCTTAAAGTTTTAAAATCCTTCTTTGTCCATCCTATGGTAGGAATGCCATTTCTTTCTTATTCCTTGTTTAAATATCTAATGGAATTAGATACTGTAATACGATAAAATTTTTGTGTTTCTTCCACTAGAGTAAAACATCTGCTCTGGTCACTAAAATCTTCTAGGCTCAAATGCCGCCAGGTATCATCAGGTTACTCCAAAAGAATTGATCCTGCAAAAAGTTGTGTAGTTTTGAAAGTCACTTTTGGCAAAAGCATCAGTGTTATTTTTATATTATGTATATACAGTACAATTATAGCATTTATTAACATTTTGAATTAGCTTTTATTTTTATATTTTGTTTTAATTTTCATTTTAATATTTTTATTTGTTTGTTTTTAGAAATAATTTTATGTGTTTGTCATTGTTATTACATTTTAAAATATTTTTAGCTTGAATTTATTTTTGTGTTTAAGTTCAACTGAAAATTTTTGGAAAGTAAATTGTTGCTTTTAAACCTCCAAAATGTAATTCACAGTGGGTCTCAATGCTTTTGTGGAAAGTTGCGTTTCATCAAGAGGATGCACATGGCAAAACTCTGTCTATATAATAAAATAATGCACAAGGCATGTTCATAGCTGGATAATTTTCTCAATTCACTCTTCATTTTGGACCCTGCATATCGTTTGTGTTTGCTCTTTGCATTTGCACATGCGGCACCAATTCATTTGAAGAAAAACAACATCAAGCAGAAGAAAGAAAGTCATATAAGCTTGAAGAGACATAAGGGTAAATAATGACAGAATTTTCATTTTGGGATGAATTAACCACTAAAGCATCAAAAGAATGGAAAAATCCCAAGTTCATTCATATATTTATAGAGATAGAGCATGGAAATTGCCTATATCTTGTCTCATTTGTGGTGTATCCTGTGCAATTCATATCACGCACACAGTACAACCAAAAAGAGCAGAGTCAAAATAATGCATGCGACTATTCAGTTTGACAGTAATATTCAGTAATTCACAAGAAAGATGACTTTGAGACATACCGCTCAATTGCGCCAGCGTCCGCCGAGATTCAAACAGCAGACTACTTTAAGCATAGCGTGAATGTGTGTGTGTGTTATAAACAAACTCAGACTGGACGCAAACGGACACCGCTAGACCTATGATTCATGTCTGACTCCAGGCTGAATTGATTACAGCAGCTGTCTGATTGCTGACCGTCCATCTGCTGCGGCCAATCTAAATTGCAACTCCTCCGAGGGTCTTGCGGCCCCTCCCTATTCCAGTCCAGCGCTGATAAATCAAATCTCACCCTGTGATTCAGCCCTCACTCTCCTCTGCCATGCCAACACAGGAAACGACTCACCATCTCTGGGGCAATTTCCCCAGAGATTGAATTGAAGTGATTTATGAGTGCCAGGCATGGCATGCAGGACTCATGACTGCGTGGCGATGAATGTTTGTGAAGTCATGGAAAACAGAGAATGTTCTTTGTGGGCATGAAAATGAAAGTCAAACTGATTTGAATAAGAAAGATGTACGATGTAATTTTTGGGTGCACAGTGTATATATGTTTTTGTGTGCTTTATTGCCGGTTGCCTTTGAAACTTTTCAACCTCTGGAGAGTTCTGATGTTATGAAGCTGAACAGAAATTTGGAGGAAAGAAAACTTGGGACGAACTTGGGATTTTAGATTCTTTTGAAATTCTGTCATCATTTTCTCACCCTCATAAAATTAGGAACCTGTATGACTTTGTCTCTATGCAGTTACAGTGAGGAGGATTGGAGCTTTCAAGCCTTGTGCATTATAGAAAGTCTTATGATTCTGACAAACAAACCAGAATGAATTGTCCTTTGCTGATAATCTTCATTTCCAGTGACGAGATCAGTCAGATTTGAGAATGGATCATTCTGACACTGACTTTGTGAACTGAATCAATTGATTCATTAAAAATATCAAAAAAATTATTCATTAATGAATCAGACACTTATACTTGTCTTATGAACTCACCAAGGAGTTAGAACACATTTTCAGTGGGTAATTGCTTAAAGGGGTCATATGATGCTGCTAAAAAGAACATTATTTTGTGTATTTGGTGTAATGAAATGTGTTTATGCGGTTAAGGTTCAAAAAACACATTATTTTCCACATACTGTACATTATTGTTTCTCCTCTATGCCCCGCCTTTCTGAAACGCGTCGATGTTTACAAAGCTCATCAGTCTGAAAAGCAAGGTGTGCTCTGATTGGCCAGCTATCCAATGCGTTGTGATTGGCCGAATACCTCAAGCATGTGACGGAAATGTTACACCCCTTACCATACTGTGATGCCCTGTCAGGCCGGAGCGACAAGACATTAAAACCCATTATAAACGAGGCATATGTTGCATCCAGTGGGGACATAATTACAGATTATAATGACTTATACTGTCTTTTTACGCATTGCGTTGCATCGCGCCACTGCTGTTCCTGAAACCACGCTTTCTTTCTTTGCGTGCACATTTGGGCGGTGTTATGCAAATCTTCCCACATAGTGACGTAGGTATGTGGGGACGTGTTAGAACGAGTCGTTTTAGGTAGGCGTGGCTGACTCTTAACTTTTATAAAGAATATCTCTTTGGATTTGAGACTTTAGTCTTTGCAACTTTACAGATCTTCTTTATGCACCAAGAGTTTGTAACACTCCAAAGAGAAAGGAAAAATTTAAATCGCAGACAGATAAACAAGTCATATCATATGAACCACTTTTATGATTCTTTTTTTTATCATTCTGGAGCAGCTCTGACCCTTATTTACTTTCATATTTAAAAGAGTGTCTACTGCCTTGAAAAGACATGATTGTCAGTAAATAATAAAAGTTTCAATTGTAGCCAGCTATTTTCTTCACATTAATCCAACAAACCTGCCCACTACTCCTGTCAATATTTCATTTGAGGTGAAATATCACAAACAAGTTTCATACCTGTTCAAGCATACATGGTGATGCTCTTGCACACACTTTCTCAGATCTTTGAGTGAATTGAACTCAAGAACTGGATCAGTCTGATTCATGAATAGATCATTTGGACAGATTCAACTGATTCATATAAACGGATCACACTCAAAAGGACGATTCATTCATAAATCAGACACAGTTACTTGCCTCATGAACTCACCAAGAAGAGTTAGAACTGATTTTCAGTCATTAGCGACTTACATTTTGGCCTGCTTGTCACACAAATATATTATATAACTTTAGAGGACTTGGAGTATAATCAGACAAGTCATATGAACTACTTTTATGATTCTTTTTAGTCATTTTGTAGCAGCTCTGGTCCTCATTTACTTTCATTTTCAAAAGCGTGTATAAGATATTTTTCAAAACTCCTTTTATGTTCCACAGAGGAAATATAATCATACAGGTTTGAAACGACGTGAGGGTGAGTAAATAATCCAAGTTTATAGTTTAGATGTCTGTTTTCTTCACATAAACACGCAGTATCCCTCAAACCTGCTCACTATTCCAGTCAATATTTCAATTGAGGTGAAAAATTCACAAATGAGTTTCATACCTCCTCAAGCATGTTCATACTCTCGCAAGCACTTCTTCTCTCGCAAAGATGTATTCACACACCTAGCCCTGCTTTGAGTTGTGACAGGTGAGGAGAGGAAGTGTGACATGTCTTCTGCAGACGATCACCTTAGCTCCACTCATTAGGCATTGCTGAGGGGGGGATCTGAGGGTGCTGTTGGGTATAAAGCAGGAACATGACTCACACATACAGTATCTAAACTTATGCGATTTCTTCTGGTTGTTCAACCAGGTGTGAGGCTATATGCATCACATATAAAACCTTATTACCGTGATTTACTCATAGCATTCATCAATACACAACTCCAGTGTGAGACTTACAGGTCTCTCAGTAAAGGCCTGGTGCAATAAAACGCTACGATTCAAAAAAGAAAGATTGCCTGTGAAGCCAGAAAGGCTGCATTTGAAAGAAAACTTTTGTGCAGTGTTAAAGGACATTCTGTGCGCGAAGGAGTGTAACTTTGATATTGGATATATTCCGGAGGGCCAAAAATGGTAGAGGTCTTGTTTTCTAATTTTAACAGGACTTCAGAGTCAAGTTATTGGTTCACAAAAAGTCATGGTGGTGTGAGACTGCCGACTGCAAACAGATTTACTGCATGACTGTGAACTGAGACATTTTGTAGTGTTGTCTGAACTCTAGACCAGTTTAATTCTCCATAGAGAACACTTTTATAGCAGTAATGCACTCTGATTTATAATGTACCGCAAATGTATACTTTTAATTTATTTTTAAATTAACTGATAATCTTGCCTTCTATAGTTGCTTTTAAATATTATTTATTCATTCATTTATGCATTCATTCATTCATGTTTTGATTTTATTTAATTATTTTTGTTTATTATGTTTTGATTTTATTTAATTATTATTGTTTATTTACCTCCTTGTCTTACATAATCATATAACAGCAATGTCCAATTTTGGCCTACCAATAGAAAAAAATGCACATCCCATCCATCCATTTATTTTATTTTATTTTATATAATTTTATTTTACATAATGCACCTCCTTTGCATTTATCTATCTATCTATCTATCTATCTATCCGTCTGTCCGATAGCTATCTATCTATCTATCTATCTATACTTCTTATAATTTCTTAGCTAAGGGGGAAATCTGGATGTTACTCATATCTCAATCTTTGTGCCATCCACTATACAGGTAGTGCATGAGTGAATGAGTCAGACAGAGATAGACACTAGCACCCATCCTCCAGTGGTGTCTGCACACTTCAAGTATCATCTCCTTTGATCTATGTGCTAAAAATCATTATATTATCTGCAGCATTACAGAAACCATTCCTCGTTAAGAGATTATGGGCGAGAGGTCAGTCCCTGGTATTTACCTTCTTCAAACACCTCTAGTCAGCGCAAAGAGCCCTGGAAAGATCACTGAGGGGGTCAGAAGAGCAGAAATCCCATCATGCCATGCAACAAAATCTATTTGATACCACCATTTCTCCATGTTAAATTAAACTGTCGGTACCTGCCAGGCTTATCTGTCAAACGGCTCCTGACTCGCTCATCCATTATAAACACATTGCCAGTCGATCGATCCGAACAGCTGCTACTGTAAATAGTCTTCCTCCACAATTATAAGGATGTTGTGGCTGTTTTGTTGTTCGTTTAATATGGTGAGGGTTTTGGGAATATCACTTTCAGATGTCACTGCCATGCTCTTCTCAAATATTGATTGCGCTCTGTCGTGACCGGAGCAGCTGTGATGGGCTCATAAGCTTCATTCTGTCATATTTTTTTTCTGCAGGTGAGATGAATTTGTGATGCCCGAGGCAGCTTGTTTTAATTACACCCTCTATATACGCTCCATTGAATTACAATGGCAGTTCTTTAATTACACAATTCATCAAATTCTAAATACAGAAAAGTTCAAATGAAAAGAGAAAACATGCTGCAAACCCATTTAAAGGGTCAAACTGGGTAAACTCATTGGCAAAAGCCTTGCATTTAAATAAACGCACCATTTTATAAACTAGTGAGCTGCATGAAATGGCATTTGAAATCGTAATTGTGACAGTTGTGGTTTGATTTTGATTTCCTTTCGGTTTTTAAAGATGACTTGCAAGTAACATCATAAAATGCCCTACTTCACAGCTCTCAAACAGATCTGAGATGATCGCTGTGTACCAATGCAGTCAGAATGCCATTCATACTTTTCATCTTTTCTCATCTTGAAATAAATTCTTAAAGGAAAGCTTTTTTTTACCATTTTCATCATGCTGATGTTTTTTTAATGGGACTCAAATTCTCATTTTTTTAGTCCAAAGTTTTCATCAGGAAAAACTGGATAAAATAGGGACAAAATGTGTTTTACTCCAGGCACGAACAAAATAATCAATTTGTTCTCACACAATTGTAACATTTCTTGGTTAGATAAATTGCCACTGGTGCTTCAGCAATTTGTCAGTTTGCTTTGTATGACATGTCACGTTGCTGAAACACTTGGTGGTGTTTTTCTAAACCTTTGTTATCACTCTACTCCAAAAACAGCCACAGTTCCAGACACTATGAGCAGGGATGGGATTTTTCTGTATTTATACGGATTTCCGTATTTTCCGACCTGAAGTATGTCCAACGTGAACTGCGTAAATCTTGTGCGTGATCGTTGAAAAAAATCTGTTGCCAACAAAAAAGAAGTTCTAAGGTCTTGCCAAAATAAATATTTGAAAGCAAAGCAATTAAATGATCTATAAATATTATGGACACAATATTGTAGCTGTACTAAATGTATTTTTTTTTTAGTAATAGTAGTAGCAAATACAGTAATTGTATTTTGGTAATTGTAATATATTTATGTATTGGTTTAATTTTATTATTTAAATAATAATGAAATATGAACAATAAAAATGAATTTATTAATTATTATTTTATTATTATTATTATTATTATTATTATTATTATTATTCACTCTCTGACAGCAGATGGCGCTAAACTGCAGAAATAATAATAATAATAATTCATTTATTATTATTATTAGTAGTAGTAGTAGTAGTAGTAGTATTGTATAGTCATATTAAATTGGAATGGATCTTCTCTTTCTCTTTTTTTTTTTTTTTTTTTAGATGATCACGTTGCTGATGAGATATCAGCATATTTCCATGACGACCTACCAAAAAACTTTGCTGCATGGCTGAACTTAAGATCTCAAAGGAGCTAAATGTTAACTATCTTTACTTAATTCACTGCATTAAAGTAAAATTGAAGTATGAGATCTTTTTTTTACAACCTTTCCACACTTATTTTGGCTCAAGTGGCCACCGGTTAAAAGAAAAATATCACCTCAGAGTAAAGCAAAACCAGTCTCTCTCCCTTTCTTTTCCCCTCCCTCTCTCTCTCTTATATGGTTATTGTTATTCTCACATCCAAAGGCAAGTCATCAGCATTTTTCATTAATATGAGTAATTACTAAAAAAAGATTGTGTGGCAGGCGAGCGAGGCCTTTCAAATGTCACCTCTTTTAAATTAGTCTGACAACAAAGCTCTAAAATGGCAGCGCTATAATGATCCGATTTTAATTGCTCAGAATCAAACAGTGAGCCACCAATTACCATTGGGTCTCATTGTTGAGGTTGTTCAGGCCTCAGCTGTGGCTTTTAAATAAAGGTGAACCCAGGCCAGCCGCCTCTACGTCAGGAGGCCATTTCGAATGTGAGCTTGCCATGTGACACAAAAGCCCTGAAAATGAGCATGTGGAGAGAACACGCGGCGTTCGGTTGCAAACTTCGGCGAACGCACAAAAGCAAGTCAATTCTAAAGACCTCAGTGTGATCTGGTTCAGAGGCAGAAAGCCGAAATCATTTTCTCCCTGCCTGACCCATCCGTGCCTGGGGATCTGCGATAGGAATGACCTCTAACTCGCACAATGTGACGGCACAGGGTGTCATTCACTGGAAAAGTGGATTAATATTCTTGCAAATTGACTGTTAATTCCTCTCTTATCTCTGCCGCTGATTGGCTTAGAATGACTGCTGTGCTCCTCTGGTTCCCAGTGGCATCTAGCGTGTCTCAGATGTCCTGCCGATTGGGTCGTTCTTGCTGTCGGGACGGGTGCTCTCGTGCCCCACGGAATTTCATTGGCCCGCTGAGATATGAACTTCCTAGAAGGTACCCCCCCCACCACCCTCCAGCTTATGTAACTATGCCATAGCAGTACAGAAATTACTCCAACCTAATTAATTAGTCACTGTTTATGAGTGTTAGTCACAGTACCTCTGCATGTGGACGCTATAAAAGCACCACTGTGGTAGCCAGCGCAGGGTTTGAACACAGTCCACTGATGGTCATTAGTGAAATAGTAAAAAAAGAAATACAATTCAGTCATTTTAATCATTCTCATTTTGTTTCAAAAAACGTTGCCCCCTTTTGTTCTTCATAGAACACATATTTTCCTTGGTGCTCTTTCTTGTAAAATGAAAGCGAGTGTGGATGAGTTCTTCTCAGATACAAAAATGATGGCAAAAACATCTTAGTGTTAAGAACAGATCAGAAAATGAACTATTTAGATGTACAACTTGACAAAAGGAAGGTGTGTTCCGTTTTACCGCAAATGGACTGCAAAGTGGGCTTTTCGGGGTATTCTGTTATCTTAAGTGATATTCCAATCCAAAGGGAATATACTGTGCATGTGCTCTGTGCCACTATGAACAACACTGGGAATTAGGGAACATCAATACATCACTTCATAGTAAATGGAGAGGGAAATTTACCCACCAGTCATTGCAAATCAGTGAGTTTTGATAGCCTTGAAACCATAGCTGCTATACAGCCATATACAGTGCCTTGCGAAAGTATTCATACCCCTTCATTTGTTTTCATGTTTTGTTATATTGATGCCTTATGCTAAACTGCTTTAAATTACTTTTTTTCCACATCAATCTATACTCCATACACCATAATGGTAGAGCAAAAAACTGGTTTTTAACATCTTCGCAAATTTATTAAAAATAAAAAACTTAAATGATTCCATTGCGTAAGTATTCATACCCTTATCTGGGACAGTTAAAATTTAGCTCAGGAGCATTCATATTGCTTGTAGATGTCACTACACTTCGAGTGAAGTTAACCTGTGGCAAATTCAATTGAATGGATATGATTTGGAAAGGCACACACATCTTAATAAAAGGTCTAACAGCTAATAATGCATATCAGAGCAAAAACCAAGCCGTTGGGCCGAAAGAACTGACTGTAGAGCTCAGAAACAGGTTTGCATCAAGCCACACATCTGGG